>NC_136496.1:85651239-85856239 GCF_053919585.1 Euprymna scolopes
GGTATTTCTAGTTATAATGAATAATAATTCTCTATTAATGAAAATATGATATTTATGCATATTTTACGATGGGGCAACGGCAGTCGACCTGCTAGTATATGTATAAAAGAGAGAATGTGTGTGAGGACAACTCTCAACCTATACACTCAACGAAATGTTTATCTATAGACTTAACATTTGGTATATAGTGTAATAAGACACGTGGAAAACTTTTAATCGGTTTTCATCCGGAAAAAAAGCTGCTAAAGGAGTCAAAATTAAAAAAAATGGAACGTGGGAGGCCAGTGGATTTTTATCTGTTTGTCATGAATACACATGCGTCGACGTTAAGCATTACATCTTATGTTAAGAATAAGTATGCTTCAAAAACATTTTTTAAATATCTTTCAAGCTTGTTTAATGATTTTCGTACTGGACTCACTGTTTTGAAGTTTTATCTTCGATCTCAGCTTAAGTATTTTTTTTATTTTACTTGCAGGAATTGAACTGTTTAGAAAAAAACATTATACTTGCATGCACATGTTTTATTTTTTTTCGTTTTTTTTTTTTACTTCACTTTTTTTAAGGAATTTAATACTACATTTTAATACCTGTTTATAACAAATAAGAATTCTGCATTCATTAAAATATAATATTTATGCGTATTTATGACCGGACAACGCCGGGGGGCCTGCTAGTTATATGCATAAACATTGATTTGACTTAAAGTCGCAGTATAATGTATAGATTGAAAATTTATGAATGCGACAATCGAAAGTATTTCTGCATATTTTCAAATGAGGAGTGATTATTCGTTTTATTTTTGATTTATTGGACTATCTTGAGCGGTTTTGCTACAACTTTTCGGTCGATGTAACCTCTAAGCATCTTCGTATGTATTTTGTCGAACTCGAGAATATTTATGTCGAGCTCGAGAATCTGCACCAAATTTGGAACTGAACATTTTATTTAGTCCACCGAGACACCATGACGCGTTCCGTCATCCATTACTGGGTAAAACTCCTAGGTACTTCGCAATGGTATTTGGACTGCCGTCAGCACAAAGTATTGAACTGCTAACTTGCAAAATAGTGTAACTTTAAAAAAAAAATAGTTTCACCGAGTAATTTATCCACTACGCCGCGAGCTCTTGCGTTCCGTTCCAAATTCCGTGCAGAACTCCGAGTTCGACAAAAAGACTCCAGAGTTCAACAAGATACAACTGAATAGTGTGGAAGGTTGCATTGACCAAAAAGTAGTCTGAAGAATCCAAATAATACAAACAGAAAGCATGTTCATTACATTGCTTTTGTAATCGCTAAAGAACCATTATTAGTTTAAGTGACTGTGTTTTTAGTCTTTATTGCACATAAAAAGCAACAGACAGAAAGACAGTGTTTGAATAAAGAAAGAATAAGAAATATATATTCATCCACTCATAATATATATATTAGAGTTACATAATATTTATGCAAGTTACTTATTTAAAATCTATATGTGACGCATTATATATATATATATATATATATATATATATATATATATATATATATATATATATATATATATATATACTAGCCTACCCGTGATTGTCATTGTCCGGTAATTTATAGTAAGTGACAAAAATCCAATGGCCAATTCAAGCTTGAAAAACTGAATACAAACTGTGCTATATATAGATAGATTAATCCAATGTTAAAAAAATGCGTTTTAATAAAGGTGTTTGGGCGGAAATTCCGCGGTCGAACCCTGGTATGTGCATGTCTGAATAAAAGAAAAACAAAATACAAACTGCGCTCTATCTAGAGAAGAATGTGCAGTTTAATTTTATATGCACGGATAAAAGAAAGTGTGTTTGGATAAATGGTTTTCTTTTTTGTAAGGGGTGGCAAAAATAGCGTGGTCCAATCCCGCGTATGCGCCTGAATTAAAAGAAAAAAGACAAACCGTGCTATATCTGGATATGATTTTCAAATTTAATTCAATGTTACGTAAAAAGTGCGTTTGAACGATAAATTGTCTTGTTTGGTTGGGGGTAAAAAATATTGTGTTCGAAACCCAGTGTGTTCCCGTCTGAAGCGAGGATGAAATACAACCCGTGCAACGTGTAGATATGATATTCAAATTTAATTCCATGTTACCGTAAAAAGTGCGTTTGAATAAAAAGACAAGAACGTTCAAAATTTTGTTATAGTTTTATAGTACTACTACAATAATAATAATAATAATAATAATAATAATAATAATAATAATAATAATAATAATACGTAAAATTCGTTAAGATAATTCTTTTTTTTTTTTTGTTTCATTATTTTGATAGATTGGCAGAAAATTCCGTCGTCGAACGCCGGTATGAGGTCGTCTGCATAAAAAAAATCAAACCTGTGCCATAGATGATATCCAAATTCAATTTACGTCAATAGAAAAGTGCGTTTGAATAATATGAGCATTTATAACAAACAGTTGGTATAGCTGTTATAATACTACTACAATAAATAGTAGTAGTAGTACTACTACTACTACTACTACAATTAATGATAAAAATGGTAAGGAGTGATCTGAAATCCTATTTCAAATGTGGTTGTCATGAAGGGTGTAAAAATAAAAAAAATGTACGTACATACATATTAAAGTCGTAGCCATATATGAATGTACCATTGTGTGCCTGTGTGTTCCTTTAGTCAGTTAGCTAAATAATTTGTGTTAATTGTTTATGTATATATATATATATATATATATATATATATATATATATATATATATATATATATATATGGAGGTCACATGCATGTTTATATAAATAGACAATTGATGATATTATTTGCGGTCACCGATCCTACGGCTCGACTGTCGTCTATCAACTAGATAGTTGTAGGGTCGATCCCTGAGGGTGCTAGATGCCAGTCTAGCCACACTGAAGAGCCAAAATACAGCGAAACAGTCTGTATATATCTATATCTATCTATATTTATTTGGAAACATGAATCAAATACTTAATCTATGACTTCATGTCAAAGCTATAATGGTTTTAAGGTAATATTTTAAGATCCAATTATTAGAAAATTTAAATTGTTCAGTTCGTAGAGGCTAAAATAAAAGATATCAATGTTTCGGTTTCGGTTTTCCATCATGGTATCCGATTTATTTGTTTATAATGTATTATTTAATATTAACTCATTTCCTTGACCCTATTTTTGTTTAAATTCTTCTTATTTTCAACTAATCGGTTTATGTAATAACAAACCTGGATGCCTGGCGTTGTCCAGGTCTTTTGACGTGTGTGTTGAGCAAAATAAAAATAAAAAAGTGGTAGCAGGCAGGAAGGCTCGAACCAGTACCGCGAAGAAGAAAAAGAACGTGAAATAACAACGTGACGTCTTTGCCGTTGCGTCCATCGCCAAACTGGACGTGCTGAAGGTTTAAATTAAGACTAGTCAATTGAAAAGGGGGGATGACTTTCGAAAGTATCGGCGAAAAAAAAAAGCGACCCCTCCTGTAAAAAAGTGTCCAGTTGAGGATAATCGAATTAAAGTTTTTAGCCAATTTTTCGGTATTTATCGTCCGAACGGTCAGGCTTCAAAACGATACAGATCTCGTGAAAATCTTTCGCATCTATCAAAAGTTTTAGGCAGGCAGGCAGGCATGCATACATACATACATACATACATACATACATACATACATTTAAACAGACAGGTGAGATTTATATTATATATATAGATGGGTCAAAATAGAGTTTGACCCTGAACAAATTCCACGAAAGCGTTTTATGAATTTTTAATTACATACAAAAGTTTACCAAAATCTGATAACCGTAAAGGTTCTAAAAAGATGACAGCCATCGCACTAAAAATAACCAATATTTCTATATTTCAAACTGTGGCTGTTGCTTACTGAAGAGTTTGCATTTTTATAATATATTTTTTAATATAACAATATATATACAAAGTTGTATACTAAGTACATGAACAGGCGAGGTCTATAAAAATCATAAAACGCTTTCTTTGAATTTGTTCAGGGTAAAGTGTTTATTTTTCGTATTTTGAGTGGACTATATAGCATATAAGCCAGCCAACTATTAGTAGTAAAGCTAGATGGTTTTACATCGGTTTCCTCCAAAAAAGAAAGTGTCTAGGTAATATAAAATTCAGAAGCAATCGCGTATCTATCCTGGTAAGGGGACATGACGACGTTATTATTTTTCAGTTCTCGCAGGGAGGTGTCGAAATGCTCCTACATACAGGGCCTGGTTTTCCAGCTTGTATTGACCAGGCGAAACGTTTCTTACCTTTGGTGATCTATTGTGAACCGGTGTGTCAATGTGATTATGCCGCGTATATATATATATATATATATATATATATATATATATATATATATATATATATATTTCTGAACGGTCGAGGTTCAGTCCTGGCTTGAGGTAGTTACTGATCTAGTCGCATTGATAAGCTGTGATAACGCGATATAGTACTATATATGGATGACTATAAATGCTCCCTATCTTTGGTTAAGCATATCGGGGAACAAAATAACTGTCGCTAGCGTAAAAAGCAATGACATTTGTGTAAACAAATGGAGCTTAGGTCGTTTGGACTAAGTTTAATATTGTAGTTTTGCATAACCCGTCCCAACCGCAGCCAAATAACGGCGAGAAGTGCTGGCTGTCGTCTGGGCGGTTGAGTTTCAATTCTGGCTTCAGGTAGTTGCTGGTCTACCCACTCTGATGGGCTGCGAAACAGTACTGTATGTGGATGACTATATATCTACTGACGGGGAAAACACTGCTATATGGTTTGTAAGTCGAGTGGAGGTCTGAAGCGTCATATGAATATACACAGTAAGGCAGTACCGGTTGGCGCCCCTCAATCCCAGCTAAAGTGTTACATCTGCAATAAACTGTTTAAGAGCAGGGATGGTCTGAAGGGCCACCTTCGTTAACACAGACGATAGAAAATGCATCTTGATCACATCTCCACACATCTCCACACACACACACACACACACACACACACACACACACACACACATATATATATATATGTATATATAAATCAAAAAAAAATAATAAAACGTATTAAATGAAATAACAAAAACAAAAGAGTTTCTGAATTTATTGCGCACTATTATCCTCATCCTTTAGTTGTTTTAAAACGTTTCGGACAACTATTCCTCTGGCCTTCATCATGTGATAACCGGAACGTGATTAGAACTCCGAACATCCTAACTGTATTCTCAGAATTTACTGCCTTCTATAGTTGTTCGGCTTTCGGGGGCAGTGGCATAGTGGATAGAGACGTTGAATCTCTACGGTTTCAGGTGAGCATCGTCTGAAGCTAGCGGTTTCAATCCTACCCAAAGACCGGCCATAGGCTTAGTGTGCTAAAACGTGATGAGATAAAAAAAGAAAAACACAACTATGGCGGCAATGATTGCAGAGAATGCAGTTAGAAGATTCGGAGCCCCTATCGCGTTGTGGTTACCCCCTGACGAAGGCCAGAGAAATAGTTAGCCGAAATGTCGTGAAACACATCTAAAAGCTGAGGATTATAATCCGTAATAAATATGTGCATGAAAAAACAAAAAGAAAAAAAAGAATAATTTAAAAAGTACATGGAAATGGATAAATAATCAACAATAAATAAAGAAAAGGAAGATGGTCTTCTTTTGTCAAGCAGTGACGATAATAGAAGGATCACGTGGGTATTGCCATCATTCAATGATAAAAATGAAAACAAAATATTCGAGTGACTATTGGCGCGATACGCCGAATCCGCAGTTTTTTGTTTTGTTTTGTTTTTTTTTGTCGCTAACGATTGTATCAATACCATGCCACGCATACACCAAGATTAATCGAATTCTAATTCATAGAGAAAGATAAAGGACGCCAATTTGTAATCGTTATATTTTATTGACTGCTTTACCCACACTTTGTTTGGAAAGAGAAAGAGTATCACACTTAATTCCAGTGGAGGTTAATTGCACGTGTCATCAGGTACTATAATCTTTATTTCATAGAAATCATTTTTTTTTCTTGAGTATTTATGAAAATTATTATATTAACACTGTCTTTGTTTTGTTTGGATTTTTTTTTTTTTTTTTTGCTGCGGTTTCTCTTGGCAATTCAGTGCATCTCAACAAACTCATTAATTTTAGAACGACGGAATCTTTTGAACTTATAGACTTTTTTTTCATGAATTATATCTTCTTCGTTGCTTCGGTAGTTTTATTTTATATATATATTCATTTATGTTTTGAATATATTTGCGAGCGTGGCGAAGAAATGCTGCAATCCTCGGAAGCTTATTTTTTCTTTCTCATCACTGATTCATTTTTTTTTATTATTATTTATTTTAGAATCCGGTGATTAAAATGTTGCACGCATTTCATTTTTTCATATGTTTATCATCATATAATATTTATATGTCAGCGTTTGCACTCAACGAAAACTTATTTATTAATTCTATGCACGATAATCGTCAAATTCCAAACGAGGGAGGGTACGTGATTAACAAAACAGATACCGTCACGAATGACGGAATCGATGAACAACGTACAATTCAAATACTATCGGATATTTCACCATTTAGTCACCAATTATCAAGGCTCGGGGGCACTCAAGGATAACGATTATTTAGTAAAGTGATGATCGATGATAGTAGAACCTTGGATGATTTTAGAGAACGACTCATCAAGAACTTGTTTACGTTGGACTTTATGACATGTTATTGTCAACTGGGAAGCAGCTTCGTGGTATTGTGTTCACAGATGAGCAGTTTTGGGAGAAAAATCCCTACTAATTAGCTTTTAGATTAGTTTACTGCAGATACAGCGTGTAAAGAAAATTGCTGATAGTGATTGTAGCATGTCAGATGTTTGCCGCGGATGCAATGCACGAGAAACCACAGAGTGGACCTCAGTCGAGATCGTACCATATAAATAACGATAGAGCTAGGATAGGCTCAAAACACATCTTCTTATTAGAAAGACTTTGCAAGAAAAGGACATTGCCACAAACGGATTTCGGTTTTGTACCCCTGCCCAGAGCAGCTTTTCCTGAATTATTTGAATATAAGCATATATATATATGGATGCGTATTGTAAATAAGATGCCTTTATATAAAAACACACTCGCAGATGCGCACAAGCACACACACATATATATATATATAACTACGTACATCTATATATACATATATACATATAGATAGATAGATAGATAGACAGACAGATCCTGTAAAAATTTGTGGGATAGGATCTCAGCAAAGTGCTCAATTGTAAAGAGAAAATATTAACAAAAAGGTGTAATATTAATTATATTTGTGTTATATGCTGATCGCCAAATGTAATTTCTGGTTACACATATATAAACAAATGCTGACAAGAGTCCGACGTTAGCGACCAGATATTCTTCCCCTTTAATTTTGGATTCAAACTAATGGTGCCGATGTTTTTTATTATATACTTTGTAACACACACACACACACACATATATATATATATATATATATATATATATATATATATATATATATATATATATTTCAACTCGTTAGGACGTTACCATCCAGCAATGCTAACGTAGCGAGCAATTAATGATATAATTAATACTATATACTTTGCACACATAGTATATATATATATATATATATAAATATTAATTAAAGGGGAATGATATAATTAATACTATATACTTTGCACACATAGTATATATATATATATATATATACTATGTGTGCAAAGTATATAGTATTAATTATATCATTAATTGCTCGCTACGTTAGCATTGCTGGATGGTATCGTCCTAACGAGTTGAAATTCTTACTGTGAAACATCGGCTTGGAGTTATTAACTGATTGGATGACCGTGTTTCTTGTCAAGGCGCAGTAGGTTCATTTTACAGTTGGATTTCGGCGCGGTTTGCTTGATCTGTGTAAATTTATAGAATTTCTAGCCGCGGGCTGTTTGCTCAGTTGGCAGAGTGCTTGTCTCGCATGCAAGAGGCTCGGATTTCGAATGCGTGATACTGATAAACCCAAATGAAAGCGAAACTCGAATCTTGGACTTCCGGTTCGTTGACCGCCAAGGCTCTTGTGGGCTTCGACCTTGTTTGGTTATGGAAATTATTATATATATATATATATATATATATATATATATATATATATATATATATATATATATACACGAAAGGGTTTCAAAAAGTAAACGCTTGTATTTTTGTTAATCTAAAGTAGAAGAAAAATGGTTTGGTTCCCATGAGCTTTGGACAAATAACGAACAATGTTCTGAACAAATGCGAATCTTCTATTCTGATCATCATCAATTGCCTGAGGCTATTTCGTCAGCATCTGACAAAGCCAAACTCTTTAGCAATATCTTTGCATCAAACTTAATGCTATGCTATCCAGGCCACTTATTTCCCGAATTTTCTCGCGTGACTAAAAATAATCTGAACGACATCCACATATCTGTTCGTAATGTTGATAGATTTATCAGGAACCTTGATGCCAGAAAAGTCACTTGTCCTGATAATATTCCACTCATAATATTTAAAAACTGTAACCGGAAGTATCATTCATACTTGCAAAGCTGTCGAATCGATACTCAAAGTAGAAATTATTTTTAACACCTTGGAAAACATTAGTAGTCTCCCTTGTATTAAAAATACTGGAGATTGGTCTTCTGCGTCTAAATACATATTAATTACTCTTCTATGTGATATGACTAAGTTAATTCAATCTTTTTTTTTAATTTCATTCACACCCAAACAAAGCACAGTACCACATTGATGTAGGGGGCTACTATCTGGACTATAAGTTGCAGTGATACTCTGCCGGGAGTTTAGCAGCAAGATGCCTGTTCACGTTACACTTCTACATGTCAGTTGGGAAATCAGGAACCCGGAAGGGAGTTCCAAAGTCTAGCAGTTCTGGGGAAGAAACTATTAGTGTAGAGGACTTTCTTACATATAGAGATCTTTACTGTGTAGGGGTGGGATTTTGCTGCTTACCAGGATTCTCGAGAGCATTTACGTCGAGAGAGTACAAGAACTTGTATTTCCTCTGAGCATCCACTATTACAATATTTGTAGAATAGGCAGAGGAATGCAACATTTCGGCCTACTCAGTGGGAAGCAATATGATTTCCGTCCTCTTACATCTACACTACATCTGATTTACTGACTATGTGCTTACAAATCACTGAATGTATCTACAGGTGTGTATTTTTTAAAGAGTAATAGCTCTTGATAAATCAAATAGTCTTTAATTGGAAGCCATGATTAATTTCGAGAGTAATTCCAATAGGTAGTTAATCTGTACAAGTCCTGGAGATGAAGAATTTTCAGTGTGCCATTGTTCCGTACAGGTGCTGGACTTTATAATTTTGCAGCCACGAAACAAATTATGTGCTAGAATGATAAAAGATTTAATATTTCTGGAGCAATTGTGGTTGGTTGATAGCAGAATGTGAATTCATTTGATTCGTCAGTTCATATCAGCAGCGTTTATCAATAGAACTTCCCAAGTTTCAGGGATAATACCGGCATTAGATGTAAAAAATATTGCAACAAAGGCATAAAATTCTACTTAACAAGATTTCCAGCTATTGAATACCTGGAAATGTCTTCTTAACCATCGAATCTTTTCTCTCCGACAGTCTTATACAAGTTGTCACTGATGAGCAGAAGTCCGAAGCTCCAAGTGTCAACGCTGTCGTGCTTCCAGAATCTATCAGGATCCCAACTCTCTTTATCTTCATAAATAATCACGCAAATCACATTCTAAGTTCATCTGTCAATATATATACATACAACACTGCCATCTCTCGCAACACTTCAAAAGCCAGCAACGAGTACGGGGAAGTCAGCAATGAGTACGTGGTGCAGTGGGGAAAAAGGTGGCTGGTTAATTTTAAGGCATGCCAAAACTAGTTTCTAGTTTTTCAACATAAACGCTCAGATCACGACTTAGCCCAAATTGATATGAATAGTTCTTTTCTCAAAGAAGCTTTCTGCTTTGACAAGCTCCTGGGTCTGATTTTTACCCCTTTCCTGAAATAGAAGACTTACATCAAATATGTATCCAAGGTCGTTGGTAAAATAACTATGCCATTCTACTGCTCCAGAAGATATCTTACACTTGATGTATTTTTCTACTTGTATAAAAGATAAATACAGGAGACAAAATAATGGAAACATATTGTGAATTTTACATTCATTTTAAAACACCTGTAAGACTTGAAAAATATCAAACTATTGGTTTCATTTTTTTATTTAATGTAATTGTTGTTCTTAATTAATTAGGGATTTTTTTTTCAGACAGTGCATATTAGTAAGAAAGATTAATATACCAAATTATAAGATTTCCAAGGAGGGTAGACTGTTAGTGCCCAAGATGCAGGTACTATTGTAACAAATGGTGGCCGTATTAAGTTAAACTCTCTCAAAATTGATCACATCCTATGAATAAGAAAAGAAAAGATCCCCCTGTCAACAAAATTGTGTAAGAAAGCCGAGCATGTCTGAAAAAGATCGTGAAGCCCTTGTAATGATTATGAATACAGAGTACAAGGCCATGACACTCCCAATTATGGCAGACGTTATTATCATTTCGATAACCCCGTTTCAACAAGAAAAAACTGTTTTCAGAGAGATTCATGAGGTTGGATATGATGGAAGGGCGGATATCAGAACACCACTGCTCCAAGGTGTTTCGATTATTTTGTCCATTTTGTGTACGTCCTAAAATGAAGTACTGTTTCTACATCTAGGCAGGAGCTTCTCAGAGAACCTATCCGGCCTTGACATAGTTCAGAACCGATTTCAGAATATAGTATACGATGCCCTTTTCTCTTCACCGCAACCTCTTTCTCGCAGAAGAGACATTACGAACCTGTTTCTGCTCTCTCATTATTTTTATGGCAAATGTTCGTCTGCGCTTCAATCCATGGTCCCCCGTACCAAACTTTCCTACAACCACTATCAACAATCCCCCCCACTCTCTACCTGTGGATAAATCTTAACGCAAATTCCATGAACAAGTCTTCTTTTCTACAACTGCCCGCCTGGAAAACTCTGCTCCGCTGGGCTGCTTTTCTGCTGACTATAACATGATCTTATTAAAGTTCAATAAAGATGTTTTTGTTGAGCCGTCCCCTTAAATAATCAAATTCTACACAATTTCCACAACTCACGATCGCTACACTGTTATCTCATTGACTACCATACACTCATTAACCCTTATTCTCGAGTGGCTTCGCGCCCTAATAAGTGGTGATACCCTTGGAAAACAAATTAAACAACTACGATGACAGGAATAGTACCATTAAAACGAGCGATCTTTTGTGCCCCGGAATTTACTTATTTACATAGTCAGCACTATTCTCAATACAATTTTGCTAGCGATTAACGATGTCTGTGCATGGGCGTTCGGAGCACGCTTTGTCATACGAGGGCCGTTCCAAAATGAAAACCCTCCTGTTTTTTTATAATTAAAAAAAGTTTAAGAGCTATGAAAACGCGAGTGGTATCATTAAAACAACAAACTTTTATATTCTGGAATTTATTTTTTCTACATAGTCACCACCATTCTCAATGACTTATTGGCCCGAATTAAATGATGCATCTCTGCTTCTTACGTGCGTCCATGAGAGGGGTTGGTTTCTTAGAGTCTCATACTCTCAATATTTACAAAAAGGAGGTAGAACTTTCAGGTCATGAAAGCATTAGTTCGTTCATCATAACACTGCAATTTGCAATTTACTCTGATCCATTATGGCGGAATAAAAAATAGGAGGCATTACTTTTGGAATACCCCTCGTATATAATAATATATCTAATTTAATACAGTACGCTGCCGTTGCAAAAAATGTTCCAGACAGTGTGGCAATGAGTAGTTGGCAATTCTCCAACTCAATCCACCCAATTTGCTGACATTACCCATGGGCCTCACAATTATGAGACATCTTCTATTTTAGATAAATTGATCCGAGCGTCTAACACCGACGAAGTCTAGACGCGATCCGCCTTCAGATGGAATGTAAGTGACCTTCTTTGTTTCGTTATTGCTGTGTCCGCCATTACCGCACAGAAACTACTCGCTCGTTAGCAATGCAAATTAGTTGCTCAAATTCGCGAAACCAGTGGCGCCTTCGCCCGCGGCTGTAACAGGGCACTAAGTAGAGCCAATCATTCGAATGCCACTTAATGCATAAATACATTGATTGTACGAAAGAAAGAAAAAAAAACGTAGAATACTAAAAATATTAATGCTCTCACAAAAATAGGAGATATATCATTCTTGTTTTCAGATCAAAGTTATGTACAAATCGACTGAAATACTATTGATGTATTCGAGTTTCAAACCTTTTCTCTTGCTTTCGAGAAAAGTTAAAGTATGAAGAAAAATACAAAAAGTCATTCTTTTCTCCTGTTTTTATTATTTGTTGTATTTGTTGTGTTTTAAAAATTCCCCATCATGATTTATAGGAAATATTTTTGATCCCCCGACAAAAGGAGGGTGGACCTGTAAATTCACCTTGACGGTCGTTCGCACCTTTCTCAATAACTACGCCTTGGAATTTTTGAAAATTTTGCACAAACATTAAACATGATATGAGTAAAAAATAAAAAAAAGTATCAGAACGGATTTTCCGGGAAACCCCCGGTTGCCCTCTAAGGGTGGTTTTCGGGTTAAAATTACTAAAATTTAAACTTTTGTGCTTATTAAAAAAAAAATTGATGCTTTGGATTTTTACAAAACTTTCTGAAAAGTTGTAATTAACTTATCTCAATATAATTTTGTTTGTTTATACTCAGCGATAACTCTTGATTGTGCCCCAGGAGCTATTTTACGGCTACTAAAAGCTCTCCAGTTTTGGGACTATTTTACTATATTTGTCCAATATTTTCTGAGTATGTCTATTTAGCAGTTGTGCATGGTGCTGAACTCAAATTTAAATGTTAAGGCTTTGGGGACTTTGGGGCTAAATAGGGGGAGGGGGGGAACATAATGGACTTAGTCATTTTTTTTTTGCATGGAACAGAACTCAAATTTAGATATGTTAAGGCCTAAAACTGCACCGTTTGTTCATTTTCACCAGGATTTGACGTCCCCTGGGGACTTTGGGGGCTAAATGAGGGAGGGGCAGATGCTGAACTTAGTCATTTTTTATGCCTCGTTCACTGTGCACTCACGGGGGGGGACGATGCATGCTTCACTTGTCACTTTTTCCAATTGATAAAAACTTAAAAATAAAAAAATATATATTTACTTAAAATGGAATAAAGTGAAGCTTAGGTATGTTGAAAAGAGGGTGACGTGATATTTCGCTTTGGTAGAAGATATTTTACATGACCATCGCTTCTTTGGGTTTGACCAAGAACCACACAGATTTTTAGTATGAATAGAATGGCCACCATCTAGTATATATTGCCTTGTTCTTGTTAGTGCGTGTATACATGTACGCAAGTTCACGAAGAGTGATACGTGAGCAATTGGGTGTTTTTCGTTTGTCAACTTCTTCTCTCGACACAAAAAGCATAGCAGGGTGATGTTAAGCGACATTTTGCTCTGGTTTTGAAAGTATTCTTACGACTATTAAATAGACGTGTTACTTTTTAAGCTTGAAACGATTTTATTTTGTTGGGAAAATAGTGGAAGTTCACTCGTTTCGGTGACAACCGATTTGATGTAGATAGCGAATCTAAACAGAGCGGAGAAGAATTATGATAGCAAGTGTAGCCATCTGCGTTTTAGCGTTCGTAGTAACTACTTAGTGATTTAACCACCACAATAGTGTGGTAAAGCTTAACAATTATGCATCCCCTTTGTTTGGGTTTGACACCGACCGTAACCAATTTTCTGTAGTGATATTTTGTAATATATATGCACTCTGTCCCATCGATGAGATGTTGCATCTCTCTACCTATTCTACAAGTATTTAAATTGTGAATGCTCTGACAAACTACAAACTTCCTCGACGTAAATACCCCCGACAAACCCGACAAGCAGCAAAATCCCACCCCTACACAGTAGAAACCCATAGGTGTAAGAAAGCCCCCTTATTCAAATAGTTTCTTCCCCAGAATTACTAGACTTCTTTCCGGGATTCTGCTTTCTCAACTATATAGACATGCAGAAATTCAAGTGCAATGTGAACATACATTTTGCTGCTCATCTCCTTTCATAATACATCTGCAACTTATGTCCCCGGTAGTAGCCCCCCCCCCACTTCAAAGTGGCACTGTGCCTTGTTTGGGGTGAAAATTTAATAATATACTTATATATATATATATATATATATATATATATATATATATATATATATACAGTTGTGCGCAAAAATGTTCGACCCTTGTCTAAATGTTCTTGTTTCGTTGAATCTATACTTCCAAAATCTTCATAACGCCTTTTAACGGCTAATTATGAATAAATTGTATATTTTTCAACAATAAATGAGGAAAAGTAATTCGAGATTAATAATATATATCAATTTATTTACAAAAAATATAAATATGGATGTTGCAAAAATATTCGACCCCTTTAATTTAAAGTTTAAATAAAAGCGTCATTAAGTTTATTATTTTAGTCTGACCTTGTATTTATTTCCTATAAATAATATTTATGACTCTACTGAATCTAAAATCAGTTCCAATTTAACTTCAATGCCACATTGAATGATTGAATAATTGTTTCAAGTAAAAAAAAAATCTTTTTCAACGTCAACAAATCTGCAACTATGACAAAGAACAAAGAGTACTCTAAAGACATTAAAAAGAAAGTAATTGATGCCTACCAGTCTGGAGAAGGTTATAAAAAATTTCCAAACGTTTTTCTATACCACGGTCGACTATTATGTCCATTATCAAAAAATGGAAAGTAAAAGGGATTATATCAAGTCTTCCAAGATCAGGTCGTCCAAGAAAAATTACGACACATGGGGCTAGGAAAATTGTTAGACAAGTTTCAATAGACTCTAAATCTAACCTAAAGGACGTGCAGAACGATTTGAAGAATGCTGGCTCAGATGTACACTTGTCAACTATTCGTAGAGCATTAAATTGTGCCGGATTGCATGGACGTATTGCCAGAAGGAAGCCCTTACTTTCCAAAGCTCATCAAAAGGCTCGATTAAATTTTGCAAAAAAGTTCCTAGAAATGCATATTGATTACTGGAATAATATAATTTGATCAGACGAAACGAAAGTGGAACTATTTGGACGCAACCAGCAACGCTATGTTTGGCGAAAAGAAAATACTGCTTATAATGTGAAGAATACCGTTCCAACCGTTAAGTGTGGAGGTGGATCAATCATGGTGTGGGGCTGTTTCAGTATAAATGGAACTGGAAGATTAACCATAATCGATGGAAGAATGGATTCAGTAAAATATCAGCCCATACTGAAAGAAAATTTTGTTCCGTCTGCGAACCAGTTTGGGCATCGAAGGGGGTATACCTTTCAACAGGACAACGATCCTAAACACACTTTAAAGAGCACTAAGGCATGGTTAAAGAATAATAAGGTGAAAGTTCTAGAATGGCCTTCCCAGTCTCCAGACCTAAATCCGATTGAGCACTTATGGCATGATTTAAAAATTGCGGTACATAAAAGAAAACCATCTAATTTGATTGTATTAAAACAGTACTGTCAAGAAGAGTGGCTTAAAATTCCAGTGGACAGATGTAGAAGTCTCGTTAGATGTTATAGGAAACGTTTACTTGCAGTAATCAAGGTCAAAGGAGCTTCAACCAAGTATTAATGAAAAGGGGTCGAATACTTTTGCAACATCCATATTTTTATTTTTGTAAATAAATTTATTTATATTATCAAGCACTAATTACTTTTTATTATTTTTTGTTGAAAACTATACAGTTTATTCGAACTTAGTCGTTAAAGAATGTTTTAAAGATTATTGAAGTATCCATTCAAAGAAATAAGACAATTTTGGTAGGGGTCGAATACTTTTGCGCACAACTGTATATAAGTGATACATGAATTACCATTAGCGTATAAAGCGATGCTCTTTGTGTAACCAAATCGAGCTTAGGTGGTTCGGACGATGTCAAAACATCGTTAAATTCACGACTCTATCAGCAGCCACCGATAGCGTAGTGGTTAGGACCCTTGACTGTCGTAGAGGCAGTCGGGATTCAATCCTAGCTTTAGGTAGTTGCCTGTCTAGCCGCACTGATGAGCTGTGAAACAGCGAAACAGTACTGTATGTGAATGACTATATATATTAAATGTATATATATATAAATGTATATATATATATATATATATATATATATATATATATGCGTGCGTATGTGTGTTTCAGCAGCAACTCATTATTTATACATGTTTGGTTAAATGCCATGGAGTTTTTTGTTTACTTAATATTCTCAGTAATTATCTCGACTTGAATATAAATAGAGTCGACTTGAAAGCAGATTGCTTGCTTGTCGCGTCCAGAATATTACGAAGGAAATTTTCAAATCATCAAAATTCCGTGCAATTCACTTACACACACACACACACACACACACACACACACATAAATATATATATATATATATATATATATATATATATATATATATTGTAGTAATACAAATATTAATGTCGATTTTAATATTTACATTTTACTCTTATCCTGAGAAAAAAGCTTAATAGTCAAGATTCGATTTCGATGCCTCCGTTCAGTCTCGAAAGACAAAGGACACCCCCTGTAAGGGCAGCTGCGCATGTAATTGTGTAGGAAGTGTTGCGCAAATATCAACCACGCCATTTCTAAATCGGTATTGCTTGAGTCCAGTGGCAAGGAGAAGACGACTGGAAACAATGCCGAGATAAGCAGAGAGCACATACAGCACCTGGAAGCCCCAAATCGTCACCCATTTAGTACTGATCAGGTTCAACGTTGCTTAACTTCGGTGATCCAGCGGGAACCGGTGTGTCAACGTGATTATGCCGTATTAGTCAAGATAAAGCATTAACATATGAGGAGAAAGAACTTAAAAAATGTTTTATTAAAATACAAGGGATACAAGATATTAAAGACTCTTTCTATTGTTTCATAACATTTTAAAAAATAGTACCTCCGTCTTCAAAGCTAAATAACTAGAAAAATAAAATTATAGGATTGCTAAATGATTGCTAGTCAGTGCAAAAAAAAAAACAGATTTTTTTTCAAATCGTCATGTTTGAAAAAGTGTAGAAGGATATTGAATGTGATTATGGATAAAGGATTTTATCATGTGACCACATATTGTTTCGTATACGTAGCTTGCAATATTTTTTTACACATTTTTGAGCGTTACAATGTCATTTTTATGGTTTAAGTAGCAATTCCCTATGCAAAGACGAAGCCAAAATTTTGAAACGCTATCGAGTAAGGAATAATATTAGTATCTTCTATTCCTTGATTTTAACAATAAATGTCGTAAATGTTAATTTGCACCCGAATGTGTATTCGAGGTGTTAGCATGCTGTTAGATGGCATCAGCAACAGATATTCAATTCAAGATAAGAACTTTTCAAAATGACAAAAATACAAAAAATTCTCCTGAAGATTTAATCTATCGCTCATTTGAACAGAAAAAAAAAACACGGAGAACATGATTCCGTTGGATTGTGTTTATTGTTTTCGAAATAATAAGTTAAAGACATTAACTAAACATGCTGTGCACTAACTTCGCATAATCTGCATCATGAGAACGCTCGTGAATTCCACCGAGAAATTAATAAGTGCAAAGATAAGCTATCCAAGCAGGAAGGAGTTTGAAGATCTCATCACCTGATGTATAGTTTACTTTATGACCTTTAAGATGGAAACGTTCAATAATTCGGTTCGACTCAAAACGTATACATAGTTGAAAGAGTGCAGAACAAATATAGAATATACATGGAAGTATTGCGATGGTTGATAGAAATGGATATATACATTATATATATATAGATTTGTTTTTTTTTAAGAACAAGTTTATTTCATTGAAGTGTCAAGTTGCATCAATATTTAAAAAATCTCCGTAACTAAAAAATTTAATTTGTATTATTCAAATCCTTTGAACTACTGTTAACATCTTGAGTGTTATCGTCACGGTCTTTCGGCAAATGAAACACCCGATTTTCTTAAGTTGTAACTTTTAAAACTCAGAAATCTTTCTGTCGATCTCGGGAATCTGCAAAGATGTTCGAACGAAACTCTTTATTTAAGGCAGATGAATAGCATTCTCGCGTTTTGTTACGCATGACCTCGTATTTAATGAAGTAATTCGCAATTATATCTTTAGTATCGCCGGCACAGATGATTGAATATTCCAAAAATCCATACATATTTTCATTTTTATGTATTTTCTTTAATTAATTATAGACAAAACAGTTATCTACGGGCACGTGTTTCGCCTTATTCATCATGCAGTTAATCAGCGCGTCTGGCAATACAGCGAGTCAATTCTGCAACCACAAGCTTGTGGTTTGGCGCGTTATCGTTGTTTTATGAATTCTCGTCCGAAATCATATGCTATTTTCTCGCCTTAAATTTTTGTTGTTTTTTTTTTTTTTTCTTCAAGCGATAATTGGATTTCAGTATTTCAGTATGAGTTCCTCCTGCCGTGAGCCTTTTTGAAACTTTTTTCTAACAGTGTCAGGTCAAAAGAACAGGACGAGGGGGTGAAAGTTACGAGGGAGAAGGAAAGGTAGTCAAAAGTTAGAACAGCGCGCAAGCAAGAATTCCAGTAACTATTCACTCTATTAATAACGAAAACGTTTGGTCTATGAAAAAAAATTCAAAATTATATTTACCACTTGTTAAGAAGGCATTTTCTGCAAACATTCCGTGGGTTTAGGGGGTGTATTTTCCATTTTTTTTCTTTTGGATTCTTTTGACTGTACTTATCCACGAACCAGGGGCCGGAGTTACCTTATTGGGTACAAACTGATAACTGATCTGCTCCCTTTTAAACATTTATTTTTATGGCACCACAACCCATTCTAGGTTATTGCAGAACCATCTGGGACCTTCTAGATCGTTTTAAATCTTCTAGATCCTTCTAACTTTTCTATTACTATACTCTGGCTTGTAAACTATTTCGTGAATTAAAAACTTTTGGGATTTGATTATTAGGACTCCCATTATTATTTTATGGAAATGCTTCCTCGTAACAATATATATATATATATATATATATATATATATATATATATATATATATATATAGACTTAATAGACTTATATGTAATATACTGAGTTCATGTAATTCAGTAAGTTTTCATATATCAATGAGTTTTAAGTCAAAAAGAGTTGACGTAGCGAGTAAGCTACAAAATTATCATATTTCATAATTGAGCATTTATATACTGTGAAAGCAAAATCAAGACTTCAAAAAGGGGGTTGATGGCAACAAAAAGTGTATTTCATTTTAAGTTACAATTGTTTCCATGTCCAGTCGAACGATTTCAAGCATTATATCGTTTGAAAATTTTCCAACACCGGCATTTCTTCAGACTTTATGAATAAACACACTTTTGACAATAGAGCATTTTTGAAGAGAAAGGAAAAAAAAGAAAAATTCCCTTAACGGGAAAAGCATGTGAGAAACATTTACCTTTGCTGTAGTTACGGGTGTTATATATTCGTTATCATCGAGGTTATCCTTGAGGGGCACCAAATTGAGCTTTCGTTACATTTGAATATGTTATATAGTGTTCTTCATTTAGGGGCACTTTTTACGTTTGGGTGTATACACTGTATAACATCAAATATTTCGTGTGCGTATGATTGTCTCTAATATAAATGGTTGTGTGATTGATTATCATAAAGGGAATCGTGTGTGTATCATGTAATTTCTGAACCTACCTCTGCTTCTTCAAAACGGACCATCTGGAAATTTCTCATCCTGGAGGGAGACTTGATACCTGTTTGACGAAGATTTATCACTCCAAGACGATTAATGTGTTTTATAGTTTTTTATTTCACTTTCCCCAGAGGTCCTGCAGCAGGTGGAAGTGAAATCTTCTTGTGTGGGTTCTTCTTCACACATGTCAGCGTTCGTCTCCCCCTACCCAGTTAAGAGGGGGAGACCACAGAAAAACGTCCGTCTTCTTCAAAGCTCGAATCAAATCTCACAGATCTAGCCAACCACGTCACACATACGTATTTTGGTCAGCTGACCTTCGGTTCTGGTAAACGTGTCTACCTCCACGTTTACTCTCCTCTCTCTCTTTCTCTCTTTCCCTCTCTCTCTCTTTCTGTCGCTGTAACATTCCTTCCCCCCTTTTTATCAAAATGTATGGCGAAGGCATACATTTTCTACTTCCCACATTTACTAAGAATGGAATATATATGCTCACCTCACTGGCAAAGAAAACTGTCATACCTTTTTTTTAATATACTAAGTAAAATAATATCAACAAATAATACCATGTGGCGCTAATCCTTGCGCCCTCGAAGGTCAACAACTCCCTGTGACCCCATGGTCTCTTCATAATTTAAATCAGAATTTCAGGAGCATCCTTTACTCCCGTCGACACTACGCGTGATCGATAAATTCTCGGCAATCAACCGAATAATAAAATTGAGGTGCATCTGCCTCTACAAAACGGACTATCATCGTCCTTGCCTTTAGAGATCAGCTTTGCTTCCCATAGGTAGCAACCAAAAAAAAAAATTTTCCATCCCAAGCCTTATCCTATTCACCATAAGCCTACTCTTATTACTAGTATTTTGTGGGAAACAAAAAACCTCTTAACATTCCATATGGTGGGTAGCCTTCTATTTTCCTAAGTACTTGCATACATATTTCATTCATCTTCTCTTGAGCGATTCGTAACATAATGGCCACGTCAGCCATTGCACCCCCTCTGCCCCTTACACCATGTAAGAGGGCATTTAATTTGCTCTCTGAAGTTGATTACAACTAGATCCGCTCACGCTGGACAGAATACATTCCGTTTACTGCTATGTCAGAAAAAACTTTTTTTTTCCAAAGTCGGTAAGCGCAACCTGCCTTGAAGACACATAGCTTCACGGAAAACATCGGATTTCCACACATGAAATACTCAAAGTTGCTCCATGTTGATTCTACTCGAAATCAATAGAAATTACGATAAAAAATAAAATTCGAATCATTTCTCGAGAATAATGAAATTAATAACTACCCATGTAATTCAACACCTCTCCAAAATTCTAACATGCTTGCCACAGAATTTAAATTCCATTCACGCCCCCCTTTTTTCTTTCATTTCTTCATATAGTTTATTTAACCCTATATTTATCCTTTTTTTTACCTTACTTATGTGGTGAAAACGTCACTCATGTCGAATAGAACATTTATTCTACATTTCGAAAATTAAAATTAATACCGACTGAACCTTTGACTCTTCCGAAACTTTTTTTCATTATTTATTACACTGTTTAAATCTTATTTCTTTCTCTTTTTCCCTATTTTATTATTACTATTATGATTATTAATTAATTAATTAACACGTTCTTTCTTTTATTAATCATTCTTTCAATACCCCACAAGCAAAGATTCCACCTTCCCATTCTGCGAAAAAAAATACATGTCAAAGAACAAGAAAATTCTGCCAATACCGTTTGACAACACATCAATTACATAAAAATAATAAATTAAAAAATACAAAAATATCCTATAAGCAATCACAAAGTCCCATCTTACTAATAACAAAATTCCAATTAACAAAACACAGATTCGTGGAAACCCATTTGACCACGTCATCAACTAGGTCGGCTGCATAGTGCATCGTCTTTTACCATTCCACAGAATTCAAAATTAAAGAAAAATCACAGTCGTTTACAAAAATTACCTAGACATTTACAATTAAAATACAGTCGTTTCTAAAATAAAATAAAACGACTCACTTATAAAGTCTCAGACAATCCTAACACTCGATGGAACTAAAATTGTCCATGTCAGAAAAAAAATTCCTTAGAAAAAAAAATCGTATAATTAGTGAAAAAGAAAAAAAAATCACATTTCAGAACCTATCCATTGTTTTTCATCAAAAGTACATATTGTTTTTCCTTAAAAGTTACACTTAGTTCACAGTTTAAAAATGACACAAAATATTCATAACACATATTTGTGATTGACGTGTTTATCTTTTTGGTAAATGCTCATTACAGTCATATGTTCTATTTCTTTTTTTTTCTTTCTGGTTTTCTCACTGGCTGTTGTTAAAAATTTACAGAATAAAGCCATTCTTTGTTTTTCCATTCTAATTTTGACATTAAGTGATATTTTTCTTCGTTCATAACGAGCTAATTCCCAATACGATAAACATTTTTTTAACTATTTTCTATATATAAAGTTTTACATCTGTGTGTCTGTATGTCTTCCTTTTCTTTCCTCGTGAAAAGGTTGTACGTGTGTATTGCTTTTCTTTTCTTTTTTTTTCTTAATTATTTTTCTAATTCGCCCAGTGTTTTAATGGACCCTACGTTGTTTGTGTGTTGATTTGTATTTTTTTCTACTGTTCTTTCTTTTTTCTTTTTTTTTCCCCCATACATTTTATTGTTTTTCTTGTCCTCTTTTTTTTTCTTTCTTTTTTAGTCTATTTCTTTTTTCTTGACACTAAATCTCCATGCTTCCACGTTGTATTTTCTTAAACACAGGTTCGATTATCGCATCGGTGATGCGACTGGTCCACGAGCACCAAATTGAATATGTTATATATTCGTTATCATCGAGGTTATCCTTGAGGGGCACCAAATTGAGCTTTCGTTACATTTGAATATGTTATATAGTGTTCTTCATTTAGGGACACTTTTTACGTTTGGGTGTATACACTGTATAACATCAAATATTTCGTGTGCGTATGATTGTCTCTAATATAAATGGTTGTGTGTTTGATTATCATAAAGGGAATCGTGTGTGTGACATGTAATTTCTGAACCTACCTCTGCTTCTTCAAAACGGACCATCTGGAAATTTCTCATCCTGGAGGGAGACTTGATACCTGTTTGACGAAGATTTATCACTCCAAGACGATGAATGTGTTTTATAGTTTTTTATTTCACTTTCCCCAGAGGTCCTGCAGAAGGTGGAAGTGAAATCTGCTTGTGTGGGTTCTTCTTCACACACGTCAGCGTTCGTCTCCCCCTACCCAGTTAAGAGGGGGAGACCACGGAAAAACGTCCGTCTTCTTCAAAGCTCGAATCAAATCTCACAGATCTAGCCAACCACGTCACACATACGTATTTTGGTCAGCTGACCTTTGGTTCTGGTAAACGTGTCTACCTCCACGTTTACTCTCCTCTCTCTCTCTCTCTCTCTCTCTCTCTCTCTCTCTCTCTCTCTCTCTCTCTCTCTCTCTCTCTCTGTGTGTGTGTAACACGGGAAAGCCCATTTAAATATTAATATATCGCCTAATTTTCGTATCCTTGTTTAGGAGAAGAGTCATGATAAGTTTTCACAGAAAACTCAAAGCTATTTATATATATTTTTTTATATATCCCATTCGTTGAGTTCCTAAATTAGATCTCACTGTTACTTTATTTTCCCAGCAATTAATTTTTTATATAGAAAGAATTTTTTTAATTTTTATTTCTATATTTATAGTATGACCGTAACAACCTTACAATGACGTTACGGTTATTTTTAGTTTCGTATTCGTGCCAAGTAATATTTACAGATTATCGTTATTGTAGTACTTAGATAAAAGACCATTTTAGGTTTAAAGTTTAATTGAATAGAGAATAAATAAAAAGGCTGTATTATATAAATCCTTGTACAACATTTCGAGTCTGTCTGTCTGTCGGGCTCTCTCTCTCTCTCTCTCTTTCTATCTCTCTCTCAATATATATATATATACACACACACACACATATATATATATATATATATATATATATATATATATATATTGAGAGAGAGAGATAGTGTAGTATAATAATTCTCTAAGTTACAGATACAACGTTTTTCCAGTTTGTTATTTCTTACTTTTCAAAAGGTTTTCGTATGGCTACCTTTTAAAAAGTAATAAATAACCAACTGGAAAAACTTAATATCCGTTACTTGGAGAATAATTATACTATACTATATATGTTCTGAAACCCAATAAGAAGGCATTCATTGAGCTTGGACTTTTTTTCTTAATTTACAAAATTTATGAGAAAGATTTTTCTAACATATTACGATTTGTATATAAAAACCGAGTACCTTCAGGTAAATACTGGAGTTTGATTCTCAAACCTGGTCTTCAGTTCTTTCAGGTCCTGATGGAATCTCTCCCTCTACCCGTCACCCACTGAACCCAAGTCCTCATGAAACCGGTGCATATGTAAAATAGGTAGTGCATCTTGACGCTCATGTTGCTGCCCATGTTTCTGAAAGCATTCAGCATGTTGTTAGCAAGTTCTTCGTAGTTTCCGGCCTTATTCCAAAAGTTCATCACTACCAGATGCACTTCCAGTTGCACTTCGTTTATTAAGTTTTCGATCTCTGGATCTCTGATGAGCTGCTGAGTCTGAGGACTGTCAAAGATGCTAGCATTTAACTTTTCCATGGTCAATCCTAGAAAATCCTTGCATTAGTAAGTGAAACAGCGCCCATCCTTGACCAGAGCCTTGGTGAACTGCTTAATTAAGCTGAGCTTGATTTCCTGTCGTGGGAAAAGCATCCTGTCTCGATATACCACAAGGTTATTGATGACGTTCTTTTCTTTGCAAAATACTGATTCCTCCTGCACAAGCTTTACCTTCTTCATGCAGTGCTGAAAACGGTGCGGCACTAATGTTTTGGAAGATTTTCAGGTTTTATGACTTGAAACTGAACCCTTTTTCGACATAATCCCCCAGAATTATCGGATGTAAATACTTCTTATCATTAAAATAATCAGTTACAATCAAACCAATTATTCCACATGGAATGTTAAACCCATCCACCTGTTTCCTCTAAAATACTACACACATTCATATTTATAAACAAAGACTTGATTGAGCAAAACCAGTCTGAATTTTTGATTCAGCGCATTTAATTCGTCTAAAATCAGCTGAAAAAAAACGGACAACAAATTTTTTGTTGACTAGTGTTATCCTCGTATTTATTTTATAACCGAAATGCTATATATATAAATGAAATAAAAGGATGTAGTGTTTACCTGATATGCGCAATGGTAAACTTCAAACTAGTATAAATAACAGTATATACAGATGTTGGAAACGGCCCTCTAGGAAAATGGACTATCCCATGACGTCACTTCATTTTCACTTCGAGACCGATGCCTGGCAGTCTGAGATTGGTACACGACGAAGCCGGTCGTGTGCAAACAGCCCAACGTTGAGCAAGTGTATTACTCAACCGACTTTGCTTGTAATATATATGAATGCATGTTCGTTTCCTAAAAATCCTGTGTTTCCTTTAGTTTATTACCATTTAACCCCATAACAAGAGATAATTTAATTAATTTGTTTCGCAAGTAAAATTTTTTGTCCACTCTCATATTGGGTTATCTCTAAGGTTTTTACCAAGAAGCAAGGGATAAATTACTACCGCTTCATACTCAAGGAAAGGGCATTGTCTGGTTTTTTTTAATTATTTTATCTCTCTTCTCCAGTCAAAAACGGAAATATTTTTTCCGTGCGTTTGGAAAAGCCATTAAAATATGGAGGACGTTAAAGCAGTATTAATACAGTTAATCAAAGCTCAGATGGAGCAGCAGCAGAAAGCTGAGGAAAATTTAAAAGAACGCGATAAACAGCTCCAGTTACAATTACAAGGCAACAGGCGTTGAAGGAGAGAATGTTACTTCAACACCAGAGACAAGAACGTCTATTGTTTAAAATATTCGTTTTTGCTGTTTCCCAACATACAATATGGAACGCTATAGAAACGTTCAACTACCAACCGGAGTTGGATGGGTCGTTTGACGCTTTCTATCGGAAATATAAGGACCTATTCACCGTGGATTGGCAAGAGTGGAGCAACGCTAAGAAAGTTCGCCTATTTTGAGGAAACATAGCAAGTTGGTGGATTATATTCTCCCCAAGAAGATGAGTGAATTGTAATTTTCTGAAGCGGTCAATGACGATTACCTAACTTCGAGTCAATGGTAAATAAACACTGCGATGATTTCCGTCTATCTGACTTATCGGCAGATGACTTCAAGTGTTTAATTTTTGCGCAAACGCTGAGATTAGACAACGTGTTCGCTCTAGACTTGAGACCGAACAGGGCCTCACCCTCCAGAAGTTGGCCGAGGATTGTTAACGGGTAGTCTGCGTAAGGAACAACTCGAGGCACTTCGAGGAGTGAGGCGCAACATTCATTAGAAGGGCGAACTTCAGACCGGAAAAATACTCAACCCGAAAAAGCAAAGCTGGAAGTAAGAAAACTCAGGCCAGTCACAAGACCCGGATCCCCGACAAGCCCGTGCAATCTCTGCGGCGAGAAACATTGGTTGAGTCAATGTTTTCTCAAATATAAGTACTTCAACGAATGTGGTAGGAAGGGTCACAAAGCCACCCAGTGTAGGAAGAACAAGGTCAAGAACAGCGTCCAACAGACTAGATTCGACTTGGATTCGGATAAAAACCAGCGCAAAAATGTCACAGTTAACATCGCAAATAAAACTGCATCTACAATATGATTCTGGATCAGACCTGTCCATCATTAACCTTAAGACGAGGAAAAGGCTAAGGAAACTAACCATGCGGAAGACGAACTAGCTAGAGCTGTGACAGGCGATAAAGTGGAATTTTAGAGAGAACTCACACTCCCGGTGACCTTAAATGATGTTACTAAAACAGTGAAAGTGTACATAGGGCATCCGAAAACCTCTTCGGTACTGATTGGATGGAGTGATTCGAATTGTTGGACCAACCTATTACTAAATTCTGTCATAGGGTAGAAGACATGATGTTAAAGCATTTCTCCTAAAAACACCCTGGATATCTTAGCACTAAGTCAGACTAACCTACACTCCTCCATCACCTCTAACTACTTGAACATGCCTAGATATCTCTCACTCTGCCGTAAGGACTCTGACAGACATATGCACGGGGTTGAGGTCTACATTCGTAAAACCCTCCCCTTGACTAGAGAAACAAAACTAGAATCGGACGATCAAGCCTTTATGTGCTTTAGACTTAACATGCAACATAACATTAGTTACTTTTATTTTCTCTACCGCTCTCCCTCGACCCAGGACTGTACCGTAATAAACAAAGTCTCTGATAACATAGACACAGCACTTTCCCTCGAAACTAGCGCACAAGTGTATGTATTTGGTGATTTCAGTGTCCATTACAGCAACTGGCTTTGATTTTCTACTTACACAGACGCAACTGGTACCACAACACGAAACTTCTCTATATCTCATTCCCTATCACAGATGGTTACGTTTCCAACCCGTTTCCCAGACCAGCAAGAACAACATGCATCACTTTTAGATCTGTTTCTGACCACAGTTCCCGATGACTGTGTAACTAATGCCCACAGCCCTCTTGGGAACGCCGATCATGCAGTGGTAATGGTTGAAATCGCCCTTAATTCTAGAGCAAAAAACTGCTCAAAACAACGAGATATTATAAAAAAAGTCTGACTGGGAAGCCACCAGGGACCTCATCAGGGACGCTCCATGGAAAATATATTTTCACTTCCAGCTGAACATTGCGCAAATGAGACCACTGAATGGTTCAAAGCGGCAATTGAAAACATGTTCCCATACGCAAATTCTATAGCAAACCCCACTCTCCTCAATGGTTCACTTCAACTTGTGCATCTGCTATAGCGCAAAGGCAGCATGCGTACCGCAAATTTAACCGACATAAGTTCAGTTCAACAGACAGAAGTACATAGAGGCCAGAAATAACTGTAAGAAAGAAATAGCGACAGCTAAGAGAGAATTTACTGAAGCCACCAAAAAACGCATCGAACACAGAAATTAGGAACCCGGGACTTCTAGAAAATCTACAACAGTATAGTAAATAATGGGCAAGCAACAATTCTCCCACTATCCAACAACCATGAGGTTGTTTGCTCAGCAACTGAGAAGTCTAACATGCTTGCCAGACGGTTTACCTTCACCTCCACACTGGACTCTAACCACTCCCTTCCTGACTTTCCTTTGCAGACAGATGCCACACTAGACGATCTGAAAATCACTCCTGCTCAGGTTCATGCTATCATAAGAAAGCTTGACACTGCAAAAGCGTGTGGACTTGTTCTCATCCCATCTGTGCTCTTAAAAAGAGTACGCCGCCGAAGTAACTTCAGTTCTCTCCAAACTTTACAACAAATGCCTTGATGAATCTTGCATTCCTGCCTGCTGGAAAACTGCCAGTTTTCAAGAATTCTATAACAGACACGACAGGAAAGCAAATTAACACATATCTAAAGAAATGGCAGAAACACTAGAGGAAGACCTCCGATCCGTAGTGGAATGGGAACAAAAATGGATGATCACCTTCTATGTTGCCAAGACTAAACTTGTTTCCTTCAATAATTACAAGAAACCTTCACTACCGCCAATAGCAAAGGTCAATGACTCTTTATCTGAAAGTACATCTTTCAAACTCCTCGGCCTAACGTTCACAGGAAACATGAGTTGGAACAATTACATAGAGAACATTGCCAGGACCGCTGCGAAGAAGATGGGTTCTCTCTACCGTGCTAGAAAGCTACTAACGCATGAAAGTATCCTGTACCTCTATAAGTCAACCATTCGTCCATGTATGGAGTATTGTCATATTTGGGTTGGTGCATCTGACACTAGTCTCTCGCTCCTAGACAAGGTTCAAAAGAGAGTCGCCAATCTGATAGGTCCTGAACTGTCAACTAAACTTCAGTCTCTGTCACATCGACGAATGTTGCATCACTCTGCCTGTTCTACAAGTACTTTAACGGTGAATGCTCTGACGAACTGCACGCACTTGTGCCGTAAATACCCCCGACAAACCCGAAAAGCAGCTAACTCACACCTCTTCACAGTAGAGATCGCTAGATGCAAGGGAGCCTTCTACGCCAGTATCTTCCCCAGAACATGTAGACTTTGGAATTCCCTTCCGGGTCACTGCTTCCCCGACTGTATTGATATGCAGAAGTTCAAGTGCAACGTGAACCGACATCTTGCTGCCCAACTCCCTACACAGTACCCCTGATGCTTATGTCCCTGATAGTAGCCCCCTACAACAAAGTGGCACTGTGCCTTGTTTGGGGTGAAAATGTAATAAAAAAAGACTCGTCTACGGAAGCGCAACAACGGAAGGACGAGTTAAAAGAGGAATTTACAGAAGTCTTCCCATCAGGACTAGGAAAATGTACAAAGGCTAAAGCAAGATTCGAACTAAAAGAAAACACTCTTCCCGTTTTCAAGAAGAAACGAAACGTCCCATTCGCAGCAACAGAGAAATCGAAATAGAAAGCTTCAACGGAATCTGGCAAAGGAGGCAAAAAAAAAAAACTGAAACTGCAAAGCTGGAAGCTGAAAAATCCGCGTCAAAAGAATTTCCCAAGCCAAAACAACAATTTCTACACGTGCATAGGATTACACCCAACCCGAACACACCAACAGCAGTCTCACCTGCAGAAACGAAGTTTGCGCGGAAAGTGAGATCCGTTTTTTGCAAGCTCTTACCCAAACAGTCAAGGCCACTAGTGTCCAATTATGTACCCAGTAGGCGTGTCATACCAGGTGAAAGAGTGTTTTTCAAAAGTTATAAAAACAACAGATCATTCTGGGTGGTGGATACAATTACTAAGAGAGTCGGTGACATGGTATATATCATACAATGACCAACATATACCCACAAACGGCACCAGAACCAAATAAGATGTCGATCAGTTGAAACCAGCGACAGTCCATCATTGGAAGATTAGCCGATAGACACTGTCTTCGAAACTTTTGATCTTGAACCTCCTCAACCAACACCTGAACTACGGCGGCCATTCCGTAAGAGAGAGGTTATCGAGCCATTGATGGTAAACCCTAAAAGGAAGAGGTACTGACAGATTATACGAACAAAAAGCTTGGGAGGGGGTGTTGCAGACGCCCCTCCATAGGATTAATGGGCAATCTCATGACGCCACTTCCTCTAGTGACGTCATTCCGGTATCGAGGTCGGTACTCGTTAGTCTGAGATTGGTACACGACGAAGTCGGTCGTGTGCAAACGCCCCACCGTTGAGCAATGATATTACTCAACCGACTTTGCCTGTAATATATATGAATGCATGTTCGTTTCCTAAAAATCCTGTGTTTCTTTTAGTTTATTACCATTTAACCCCATAGCAATAGATAATTTAATCCCAACTGAATAAGAAAGCTCAATACGCAATAGAGAGTACAGCTTATTATAAGAGAAAGAAAATTAAAACTAATTTGAACTTTACAATAAAAATTTATTGTTCGACTGAGTACTCCATAAAACAATTTACACAGTCCTTATTCTGCGGAGTTTCAAAGAATTCTATTGTTGTTGTTCTTTTCATCAGAGGACATAAAGATATCAGCAAATTATATTTGTAGCAATGGTAGAATTTGCTAGTTATGCCATTAAGTGAAATTGTAGTTATAAATGGCTAATAAAATAAGTGAAAAAATGTTGGATGTATGTATGTATGTATATATATATATATATATATATATATATATATATATATATATATATGTCCTTTGAGTGTTGTATATTTAGGCAGAATTTCATTATTCGCGCATATTTTATTGAAGAGGATCTTCGTTCTTCTTTTTATGATCTTTCTTTCGAATTTTTCTTGTTTCCGTACAAGTATTTTTGTTGTGGGATCCAAAGTTCTTTAAAGTAACTTTTAATGCTAGGTTTATTTATGGTGTATTTTAAATTTAATAAAAACCTTCACAATTTGCTGACGAGGAAACCTTGTTTATTAAAAAACTATATGTAATAATTATTGTCCGTAACTTGATGTCTACCACAATAAAAACACTGTTTTCCGAAACGATCGTACAAATAATTGATTTTGTTGTTGTTCCTTCTTATGAAACGGATTTTTAATTTAATTATAATTTGATTTTTAAATTTTAAATTATCAATCACATTACTAAATATTAAATTAGCTCTATGATATTTTCCTATCGAGCTTATTATATATCTAAATTACAACGAGCACTTTTTCTTTCCTGTATTTTAATTAAACTAGTAATTTCACTATTACATTAAAATACACTCAGCTCTTTAGACTATTGTTCTACTCTCCTTTAAATTATATATATATATATATATATATATATATATATATATATATATATATATATATATATATATATATATATATAAACAACCGCGCATAATATTTCAGCTGCAGTAAAATTCTCTCAAATATTATGCGCGGTTTGTTTTTATATTTGTTTTACATACCCAACATTTTTTTCACTTCTTTCTTGGCAATTTATAACTACAATAATTTGCAGTTTCACTTAGTGACATAACCAGTAAATTTTAGGATTGCTACTAATATAATTTGCTGATTTCTTTCTGTCCCCTGATGAGAAGAATAACAAGAATGGAATTCTCTGAAACTCCGCGGAATAAGGAATTTGTAATTTTTTTTTTGGGGGGGGGGGGGGAGTATTCAGTCGAACAATAAATTTTGATTGTAAAGTTCAACTTACAGTTTTAATTTTCTCTCTCTCTCTCTCTCTCTCTCTCTCTCTATATATATATATATATATATATATATATATATATGAAACTTGTGTATTTTATACACATGGATACGGTTCATTGTCGAATATAAACATTGTCTATTTTATGCATATCGTAACGGTGTATTTTATACACATGGAAATGGTGTATTTTATACGCACGAAACTAGTTATTTTATACACGCAGAAATTTTGTATTTTATGCTATGAAATGGTGTATTTTATAATAAACAGATGGTGTGTTTTATAAATGAGAAATGGTAAATGTCATAGGTAAATGTATGGTTTATTATTATTATTTTTATTTTTTTTTTTTTCATTATATCTCTATGAAAATGATTCTTCTTCTACATCTATAAAACCATCGAAAGGATGAAGATAAAATGCTACAGTGGAATAATCACTCTTGATTACACCGATAAAAATAAGTACACGATACGGCGTACAGAAATTGAGAAGAAAGCAACTTAAATGGGAGACATTTTATAATGGCGAGTAAATTGAAAAATTGTTTTCATTTATATTTTATTTATTTAAGGAAAGCGTTTGTGGACTCATGATAGCAAGAAAATCGATATGATTGAAAGCCTCTTGCACATTGTGCAAACACAACCGAAAAATCTAAGTTTGAAACACCAGTTCCGACTCTTCGGTCGCTCCTTCCTGCCACCAGCCTCATCCGCCGACCCGCTTTCTAAAGATTCAGAGATGCGCGAAGCCAGACAGGGAAATGTCTCCAGGCCCATCAAACCATCGACGAGGTTTCGATATATACGAACGATATTCTAAAGAATTTTTTCGACGTCAATTAATTCGTATTATTGTTATCGCCATTCGAGTCGATTCACTGAAACTGCGCCCGGAGCGTCTCGCGTGATTTCAATAAAACGCGCCTTTTGATAATGAAATAAGTTTCTGCCGTCCAAAGTTTAGCGACATCGAATAGTCCAATGACTGAATCATTATGAACAGACGGTAGCAAGATACAATGGATATCTCCTGAAAAGAATACTTATGCAATGAAGTAATTATAGTAAAGCAAATGTTGGACAATCTACAACTGCATTTTTCTTGTTTAATTAACAGGCATCTATATATGAAAATTAGATATGGAAGGCTCTACTAGATCGATAGATCTAATAAACGTGATCATTATTGAACACTGTTTAAAAATAGTATGCATCTTCTTTATTGACTTCCAATACCTATAAGAGTCTGGCAATATATACTGATAAGATAGACCATTTACTTTTGTACGCGTTTGGGGAGAGAAAGGCAGATAAATATATAGATTGATAGCTTATAACGCTACAAGAAGTCACACTGTGCCAGGAGGTATAAGATGCTTGCTTTACAAAAACAAATGGTTTCAGCATTTCCACTGAGGTGATGTCTGACTTTGGAAAACACCATTGAAACTCTTGCATTCAAACACAGGCCTTGTTACGTAACTTCAAGACTTAAGCCAGAGAAAAGCTTTCTAAGGGAAAGATGTGACACGAAGTCCACAAGTGAGATTTGAAAAAGACAGAGCCTTAGAGAAAGAGCACTGTGGCCTACAAAAACTGTTTCGGAAGCTACATCGACATTCTTCCGGTAGAGGCGCCTCAGGCTATTAGCAAAGAACTAACCTCTTCTCAAAGGGCAAGAAAGCAGGATATGGAATTGTGAACTTCTGAGAGTTAAACAGGACCATCCCTTAGTCAAGAACTAACAAGCCAATGGCACAGTAACTAAGAATCTGGTGGTTGTGGAGGCTGAGGGGGGGGGGGGGCACCTTTCCGCTAAAAAGTTGGTTTTATATCTAGCTTCTATACATATAAGTCTACTACCAGCTTGGTAACTTCCATCCGGTGTAAAAATGGCTGTTCAAAGGTTGCTCGGATTAATTGTAATAGTTTCTGTTTCATTTTACTTCAGTCGAATTCTAAAAAGAATCGAGAATCCCTGTCCTGGAAGTAAGCCTTGATCTCTCTATATATTGCATAGAAATTCGAATATGCTATAGCAGTTTTCTTTTATCTTTCAAACATTGTATTAGTAAAGAAGTTAGGATACTAATTTTCCTCTCACCAATTGACTACGTTCTGATAAATCTTTAATTTTTTCTTTTAGTTTTACTAGATTCCAGGACAAGAATTCGTGTATTACGTTTCTGAATTTTTGAGATGATGATTGATCATTCGTATTATTTGAATTCATATGACTACTGTTCTCATGTTCACAACGTTTCGGTCGATTTAATCTCTGTTTCTGTTCGATCTCAGGAATTTTAGACGGAAAATCTCCGAGTTTGGAAAGATCAGAGGTTACATCGACCGAAACATTGTGAAAATGACACTCAAGATTAGAACAGAAGTCCGATGAATCCAAATAATAGGAATTCATCTAGTCTAGCGGAGTATCCAGCTTAGTTCTGTTTCTGTACGAAACATTACTGAGAGAAAATGCAATAACCTTCCTATAAGCCAGTGTAGAGTAGCTATATTGAAGGGATTTTATTTGGGCTTCGGATACTATTTTGAATTTTTATTCAGGGTTTACTTGTAGGGGAGAGTATTTTCGTGTAAGGTTGTCGTAATAAATCCCTGTACAGAGATCTGGGAGTGTCTAATGGGCATTCAAGTGCTCTCCTTCCGTTGTCAGGGAAGCAATACTCGGCTAAGCATTTGTTGAAAATTTTGGAGAGGATAGAAGCAATCTCAGTGGAACATCTCTTAATTAGTATGTAATAGATGGGATCAGGTACATATACCTTAGAGGTATCCAAGTTTTTATATAACGGACATGAGAAAGTAGTGATTTCTAGATCTTCGAGTGTAGATACTGTGCGAAAAAGGAAATTTCGAATCTAAGGTAGAGTTGTTCCTTTGCAAATGCTATTTAAATTCATGATTAACTCACTATCCGTCTGCATCTACCAACTCCATGAAACAGCATAGATTTAGCTACAAATAGACTAAAATTAAAGTAAAAAAAAAAACGGAATCGGAAAAGTCTGACGAGTGGGACAACAAAGTTAACTCTACACAGGTTATATCAAGAAATTCGACAAGTCGCAAAACGATATTCATTATACACAGGATGAACGTTTCTCCCTACTTCCCTAAGCAACCTGCTTTTATGGTGCCCGGACACACCTCAAAATCACGTGTGAGACGCGATTTTTCGAGAACTGTTCGAGACTATGGACGTTAACGTTAAAAGACCACGGTCGCCATCTTGAATCTTTTCGTTTTTCCTTCTCGGCCCGCACAATAAACAGACCCGAGCACGTTTTTGTGGTAAGCCTTCTCTATTTTCTCCACAGATTGTATTTAGCGGACAAGGAGACGTTGATAAAACGTTAGAGATGAAACAAAAGAAAGAAAAATATGCAAATATTCATGAAGCGTTAAACTTCTTAAAATCTTCTTAAAAGAAACAACGTCATCCTTTACTAATTACATTCCAACCGAATTAAAACCAATTTCTGGAATATGACGAATGTTCTAAAATTAATGCCTCCTATTATTTTAATACCTCCCGAATAAATTAGAGGGGATTGCAAATTGTATTATTATGATGACTAAATTCATGCATTCATGATTTAAAACTTTCATCTCTTTGTTGAAGGGATTGACAGTGTGAAACTAAGAAATCAACCTCTCACATGCTCGTGCATCAAAAGCAGAGATGCGTCATTGAATTTTTACATGCATGAACTGATCAACATTTGGAATATTGACAAAGCTGATACAGGTGATGTCAGCACTGTTAGGAGATGAGTTCGTCGATTTCAGAATGATGGCAGAGATGTAGATAACAAAGCATGCTCCGGTATTTTACAACCGAGGGATCAAATGAGGTTAGAATAAGCGCATTGATAATTGTAGTGACTATATATGAAGAATAATTCTAGAGCACATAAGGTCACTCGTTTCAATGGCACTATTTCCGTCTTCGTAGCTTTTCTAACATTTTAATTTTTGACTTGAAAAATAAAACGACGCTAGTAGTACGATCCATTTTCAAAATATTAAAATGCAAAATGGGGTTGTTATATTTGTATACAGGTTTATTCAAAATTAAGAAAAACAAACTTCGTATGATACAAGCCTTGCATCGGATTTCATGTTTGGCGTTGTATATATGTCTTACATAATACTAGCAGCCCGCTCGGCGTTGCCCAGTCGTAAGATACGTTTAAATATATTTTAATCCCAGCAGATAACGTATTTATTATTATAGAGTCAACTCTCTATCGATTATTATTGCACCTAATATATAGATGTGATATCAAAATTAAAAAAAAAACATGACTTGGATGCCATCAGCTAGAATCGAAACAGAAACTATCCAGCCTCATGTTTTAATCTCTAAGCCAGGCGCATAAGCATAAAGCATAGTTAAACAATACTGTTATTTAATCTATGAATGTGTGTTTGTGCATGTAAACATGTTTAGTCGACTACTCCTGCCTAGGTCAAATGTTTTGTTTTCAATTTTAACCACTAAGTAATTAAGGATACCAAGATGACGAAGTAAGGTTACGTATGAACAGAAAACAGGCAAGCCAAACGCGATGTTTAAATTATAAAACATCGTATCTCTATTTCTTTTTCAAAATCTTTCACATATAAATCAGTAAGTCTATATTTACTGATTTATATGTTAAAGATTACATATAATCGGTATAATCTATGATATAAAGCTGAATGTCTGTGTGTGTGTGTGTGTGTGTCTGGTTACGAATAGGCTCCTATATGGTTGACTATTTAAAAAACAACTGAGTACATATAATGATAGAAGATGTATCGGACACAGGAATGGGTATGTTTGATCTGGCAGAACGGTGGTTCACTAAAATTGTGGGGTCTGCGTTCGCGCCTGGCCCACAAAGTATGGAAATAAAAATAATATTAAATAAAAAAAATGTTTACAAGTGTTTTTGATATAGGTGTACATAAGAATACTTTGATAAGTATGTTTTAACTTAAATAGGGATGGTCTGATACAATTGTGGGGTCTGCGTTCGCGCCTGGCCTCCATAGAATGGAAACAGGCACAAACCTTTTTAAAGACTTTTCATATCTCTCTGCGAAAGTACACTTTGATAATTATGTTTCAGTTTGAAGAAATATGGTATAGTAAAATTATGGGGTGGTCGTTCGCACCTGACCTCCATAGAATGGAAATATGTCACAAAGTTTAACAAGGTTTTTTTTAATATAGATCCACAGAATACTGTTATAAGTATTTCAGTGTGAACAGGTATGGTATAATAAATTATGGGGTTTATCTATTTTATTTTTACTTCCATCATATTGCTTTGGTTTTGATACCCCCAAATTCGAAGCTATTTCTTTGCAACCCTTCCTTTTCATAACATATACTTTCATAAATCAGAGTCCATTTTCTGTAGGCTGTTTTTATAACCCAGTCAACGACGGGTACTTTTGCTAATAAAATATATTTGATGATTGTGAGAGATACGGGGTACGTGCAATAAGTAATGCCCCTGACCTACTTCCCATAGCAGTAGAGCAACGAAACTTGGCACAGTTATTAGTCTTTCTATACATAGGAACCACCCAGAATTATTCATTTCTCCCATCGTTTGATGCAGCTCTGGAGACCGTTTTTGTAGAACACCCCAGGTTGGCCTCCAACCACGACCTGACTTCAGAAATCAAGGCTGCATTATCTGGGAAACGCTTTCCTTTTAAAAACAATTTCATGGCTGGGAAGAGGTGAAAATCAGAGGCTGAAAGGTCAGGAGAGTAGGGAGGATGGAAGAGGATTTCATAACCACACGCCCGTGCTTCTGATCTGGCGACATGCGAGTTGTGGACCGGGGCGTTTTCCTGGAGGAGGAGGGTACCTTTGCTGATCTTGCCCCGCCTCTTGATTTTGATATCTCCCCTTAATTTCCTCAAAAGTATAATAGGCTCCTGTAATTGTGGTACCCTTTGCCAGTAAATCTGTCATCACTACTCCGTCCTGGTCCCAGAAGACTGTGAGCATGACCTTACCAGCGGAGGGCTGCACCCTTGGCTTCTTTGGAGGTAGTGAGTCCAAGTCCTTCCACTGCATTGACTGGGCTTTGGTCTCTTGATCAAAGTGATGAACCCAGGTTTCACCCTGTGTAATCAGTCTTTTGAAAAATATTTACTCAGCTTCTTGGCACATCTTCAAATTCATCCTCGAGCACTGGACGCGTTCTCGTTTCTGGAATGGTGTGAGCAACCTGGGAATCCATCTGGCAGACACCTTATGCATATGCAAATGGTCATGAATTATAGTTTCCACAGACCCTTTACTAACCTTAACATCTTGGGCTATTTGGCGAATAGTAATGCGCCGATTTTCCAAAATGGCAGCCTCAACTTGCCTCATCAATGACAAAAGGGGGCGAACAGGTCTGGGAGCTGTTTCCACAGACACGTTCACTTCAATATATATAATAGAATTCCGGCCCGGTGTTGCTCGGTGTGTGGAGGTGTATACTGAGCAAACAAAAAAAAAGGGCAACCTTTTTAAATTTGACCCCTATTATGATCCCTTAACATTTATTGTTTGGGGCTCAAGTAAAGTTATTAAGTTAGATCCATGTCTATGGAACCCATATCGAAAATTTCAAGTGTTTTGACCCAAAATTGTCGGAGGAGTTTGGTAGAGTTTTCAAAGATCAAATCGTTAAACTTTGACCCCTTAACAGCCAAATTTCCTGCCGAAAACCGATCACATCGATTTTCCCAAATCTCAGCACTCTGTATATTAAATTCAAGTCTGTAGACTAAAAATCGACAGAGTTATTTCCGTAGGGAAACCTACACAGATACACAGACCGACACACAGACCGACACACAGACACACAGAAACGTTCAATTTTGTAGATATACTAGAATTTTATCCCGGCGTTGCCCGGGTGTTTGGATGTGAATGTTGAGCAAAAAAAAAAAATAGTGGTAGTAGGAAGGCAGGCTCGAACTCGTACCGCAAAGAAGGAAAAGAACGGGCTAAAACCTAACGTTTATGCTGTTACGACCACCGCCAAACCGGAAGTGACATTTTTAAAAATTAAGGTTAGACAATCTAAAAGAGAGGATAACTTTAAAAAATATCGGCGAAAAATCGACTCCCCCCCTGTAGAAAAGTGCCTAGTTGAAGGGGAAGATATTCATGCTTGTAGCCAATTTTTAGATATTTGATCCATATATAAGAAAATTGTATTTTCTTTTAAAATAAATAGAAAAGAGAGTTTTTAAAATGAATATCAATGCACACAAAAGAAAAACGAATTTACAGGAGTATAGATTTTTTAATTTCACAATCTGTATCTATACGTCTATAAAAGTGAAAATGTATGTCTGTGTACATTTCCCTACACAATATCTCAATATCTATATTTGTCAATTTTCAGTCTACAGACTCGAAATTTAATTTACAGGGTACTGAGATCTGGGAAAATCTTTCTAATCCGTTTTCAGCCAGAACTAAGGCGTCAAAATTCAACGATTTGACCTTTGAGAACTCTACCAAACTCCTCCGACAATTTTGGGTCTAAACACTTGAACTTTTAGATATAGAATCTTGGACATAGATCCAACTTAATAACTGGATTTGATCCCAAAACAATGAATGTTAAGGGGTCATAATAGGGGTCGAAGTTAAAAAAAAATTGGCCTTTGCGGTCTCTACCAAGTTACTCAGACCACTTCTGTTCTAAACATTTGAAATTTTACATAAAAGGTGTTCCGAGACAGAGCAAGCTTTTTCATCGGTTTGTGTCGAAAATTTGAGCTACAAATATATAAATCTATGTATGTATGTTTGAATTTCTGCCTAAAACCTTCGACAGAAGCGACAGATTTTCACAAGATCATTATCGTTTTGAGGTTCGACCTTTCGAACGACAAATATCGAAAAATTGGCTAAAAACATTAATTTCTTCACTTTCAACTGGGCATATTTATACAGGGAGGGATCGCTTCCTTCGCCGATATTGTCGAAATTCATCCCCTATTTTTGATTGTCTAGCTTTAATTTAAATCTACGTAACTTACGATTTGGCGGTGGTCGTAACCGTAAAGACGTCACGTTTTTTCCTAGCTATTTTCCTACTTCGCGGTACGGGTTCGAGCCTGTCTTCCTACTACCACTTCTTGTTTTTTTTTTTTTTTTTTTGCTCAACATACTCCTCCAAACACTCGGTCAACGCCGGGCTGAAATACTAGTCCAAAATAAAGAATGTTTTGAACAGGTTTAAAATTGGTCTTTACATAGCCATAATAAAATTTTGTACCCCGCAATATATATATATATATATATATATATATATATATATATATATATATATATATATATATATATATATATATATACACACACAAAAGAACTTTCGGCTGTCTGGAGACAACTCTCGGGTAAAGGCGCAGTCTACTGCATTATCGCTTATGTTTCGAATTTCAGTTTTAAACACTCACAATATCTTGTTATATTGAAGATTTGTGATAGTCAAAGCAGATGTGTATATACATGTATATGTATGTGTGTGCGTATGCAAGAGTGTGTATATACGGGTGATAAGCAGAAGCATTAATAGATGTTCACTGGTATTCAATGTATTTAATCACCAGTTGTTTTAACAGTTAGACAGGAATGCTTATACAAGCGTTTTAAAATCTCACGGTGTATTAGGAACGCAAACATTCGCAGACGGACGCGCATAACTTAGTATAAACACGATAATACCCATCGACATTCTTTAACAATACTGCCTAGAGCACTCGCCTTTGGCGTGAAAGATATTCCTGCCTTAGTAAATGAATATATAAACATACTATCAACCAAGTACAAGTTTTGCTGCATAGGATTATATAATACCAGTCACAAGGCGTATAAATAATATGTATAGCATTTTGAGTGACACGTTTACAACTATGAGGTAGATAAGAGATGCATGTATATACTATGTATATTATAAAAAACGGCCTCCATTAGTCTTTGACAGACTATGGATAACCACGAAGGGGTGCCTGTGTATGAAATTTCTGTGGAAGGAGGTGAACAATTTCCAATCACAACTCTCCAGAGTCAACATTGTTAAATATCAGTGGCAAGTGAATTTTATGTATAGGACGACTGGAAACAAATGCCGCGATACACGGAGAGAACATTCACAGCCTAGAATTCCCAAATGGCCACCCATCTGCTAAAAACTAGGCTCAACGTTGCTTAACTTCGGTGATCTGATGAGAATCGGTGTGTCAACACGATCTGACGAGAACCGGTGTGTCAACGCATATATATATATATATATATATATATATATATATATATATATTTATATATATATATTTATGTACATATATATTATATACATACATATATATATATTATATACATACATATATATATATTCCATTTATATATATATATATATATATATAGAATTGATGTGTAGTTTGCTTGAAGCATTGTGTGGGTTATATATGTAGTAAAGACTTAGAAGGTTGTCAAAATGCGAGGAATGAAATATAGTCGTTGTTGGTAAAAGTAGACGAGAACAAGTGGCGATTTACAAATCAATAAGTACATACACATATGTTTATATATACATATATTTATTCAGTTGTATTAGGTAAAATGTCTTACTTGTTATGTCTGCGACAATATCAATTATTAATTTCGGAAAAATTCCCTTTTAAAATGGTAGACGTAACAGATCGATTCAAAGCATGCTAGATGGTGGAGCGGAAGTTGGATAGCTGAAGAAATATATTTATATGTAAACATATGTGTATGTACTTATTGATTTGTAAATCGCAACTTGTTCTCGTCTACTTTTACCAACAACGACTATATTTCATTCCTCGCATTGTGACAGCCTTCTAAATCTTTACTACACACCCACACACACACACACACACACACACACACACACACACACATATATATAAATATATATACATATATATATATATATATATATATATATATATAAACTAAATTATTTTTGGTAGTTAAAAAAACTAAAGTTATTTATTTGATAAAAAATCGGATAGTGATTACTTTGATTTTCTTATGGAATGAACGTAGATTGCTGTTTCATGAGTAACCCTGGAAAACGACCTTTATTCTTGAATGAAATAGAGACATAATGAATAGTAGCGTTTAATGCCACAGTCTAAAACTTGCCCCGTAGAGCCTCCCCCCCCAGGAATTAATCAACTTTGATAACGAATGTGGTTAAATACCTATAAAAATTAACACAAACTAGTTTTTATGCAGCGTGTAGTGTCTGTTGGCAGGCAAAATAAGGTGAAAAAATGGGCGCTGTTTCTGCTTGCTATATTGTCAGGCGATTTGAAAACGAAATGCTTCCGGTTTTGAATCAAAATAATATTATCAGAAACACAGGCCGTTTGGAATTGAATGTTGGATTAGCAAGTTTTGACAGCAGTGTAGCAAGTTTTGGTAGTGTGTTTTGACAGCAGTGTAGCAAGGTTTGGTAGTGTGAGTTTTGACAGCAGTGTAGTAAGTTTTGGTAGTGTGAGTTTTGACAGCAGTGTCGGACTAGAAGTGTTGAGTTTTGACAGCAGTGTATCAAGTTTTGGAGATACGAGGTTTGACAGCAATAATGCATTTGGAGTATTAAGTTTTGACAGCAGATTTTCGAGTTTTAGAGTAGCGAGTATTGACAGCAGTGTGTCTTATTTAATCCGAAATGTGTTACTTGGAAAGTGTCGAATCGTTTGCTCTTAACTATTTATCACAATGAATATATCAAGTTTGGGGCTGTTTGTTTTTGTTTTGTTTTTGTTTTGTTTTTTTGTAGATTTTGATTTTTAGTTGGATATACAAGCACACATGCACACAAACAATTGCCGTTCATATAGATGTGAATTACAAGTACCCTTGTATGTTCGTCGCCATCTACTATATTTGATATTTTGGAACATATATAGAGTAGTGTTGCCATATTTGAGCTAGTGCATCTACCATTAATATCTCACTCATAGACAGATTGCGAAAAAGTGTCTTAAATTTCATAGGACCCGCAAAATCAGCCAAGCACCAATCTCTGTCGATTACCGAAATTTTGTACCTTTTTTTTTACACAGTGATCACCACTTATCAAGGCCCGGAAGCCACTCAGGGATAAGGGTTATAGTAAGTACATTACGTTAGTGTGGAGATTTGATGAAGTGTTTAATTAAGGGGGCGGTTCATTAGGAATTTGTTAACATTGGGCTTGAACACATCCAAGTTGTAGTATGGAGGGAAGCAGACAGACGGAACAGAGTTCCACAGGCGTGCAGTTCTAAGAAAGAAGCTTTGTTCATGGAATCCGCGTTTTGATTTAGGCACAGATATAGAGTGGGGGAAATTTTTCACAGTGGATTCAGTTAGACGGGTGTTTTTCGTGAAAGATTGGCGAGGGGGGACCAGAGATTGGAGTTCAGACGAGCACCTGCCATGGAAATAACGATAAAACAAGGATAGGCTCGCAACGTCTCTTCTGTGGGAGAGAGGTTGCAGAGTAGAGAAAAGGGCATCCCCCACTAAGCCCTTCACCTGTTTTACAAATACTTGAATAGAATATGCTTTGACCAACTTGTAGCACTTGTGTTCCATAACGTACATACTCCAGACTAACTCGACAAGCCATAAAATCCCACCCTTTCACTGTTTAGATTGCTAAATGTTAGAAAGTCTTCTACCCACGTACTGCTAGACTTTGGATTTTCTTCCTGGTTACCTATTTTCCTAATTGTACTAACCTGCAGAAGCTTAAATGTAATGTGAACAAACATCTCGATGCTCGACTCCTCACAGTCCCGTACTAGATACAATCCCAAACAGTAGCGTCTTATCTTCCAAGTGGCAACATGTCTTGTTTAGAGTGAAAACGAATAAAAAGAACAATCTCCAAACAGTATCATTTACAACAAATATATGCTCATATTACTCACTGTGTTACCTAGAATACATATTCCATAATGATAAGTTCATCAGTTGAAGAGATTACACCGCACATACACATATCTACACAGGTCGAGTTCAGATTTTAATACATAAATTTACTTAATATTTGATGTTGAGCAATTCTTTTTTTTTCTAATGTTATTTTTGTCCCGCTTATTTCAACAATTGTTGGTAAAATTAAGAGAAATATATATGTACCTATTTCACACGTACAGTTATATATATATATATATATATATATTAATAGATAAAGAACTGTAAAAATTTCGATCGTAGGTTCTATTAGAACTTATATAAAAGGGGATACTATGTATAAGGTTGTCCGAAAAGTTCCGATCGTTTTTAAGCACACAAAAAGAAATAAAAATGAAGATATGTCCTGTCTTAGCAATATTTATTCAATGTAAATTCTTATGCATTGTATTTTTCCAACACTTGTGCAAATGCTCAATTGTAATATTTCTATTTTTTTTTCAATTTTTGTCTTCAAAATATCAATATGAAATTTTGAGGGTCTTCCACTGCGAGTATCATCTTAACGAGTGATGTTTCCAAGTTTTGAAGTTTGTATTTTCCGATAGCATTATAACCATACACTTCACAAATCTCTTTAAAAGTTTTAGCAACCGTCTCTTTTAATCTAAAAAAAAAAAACGCATAACTACCCGACATGGAATTTGTAGCAGCCCATTTTTTATAACGTGTGATATCTGAACATAAATAAATTCGAAAACTTTTGTCAGCAATGGAAAAATATACACGGCTGATCGAAAATTTAAGACCACTTAAAAATCTTTAAAAAGGAACTATTTTTAACGATAGATTTTAAACTCTTCCGACTTAAGGTTACTAATATTACAATCTCAAAGGTTATGGAAACAAAAAGATACATTCCAAATTTTTTTTTTTAATTTACATTTTTATTAAATTAGGCTTTTTACACATGATCAAAATTATAAGACAAAGGGTATAAATTGTTAGATTTATGGTAATTCTAATGTTTTTAGTTCAGTTAGAGATTTGTGTAAAGGTGTTACCATGCCTAAAGCAAGAAAACTAACCGAAGTTGAGCGCTCTCGAATTCCTTGATTTCATGAGCAAGGTTTGTCACATCGAGCGATAGCAGCTAAGGTATATCGCAGTAAAACTGCTATTTGCAACTTTCTAAAGAACACTGAGAATTATGGAAAAGCAAAATCCTTTGGTAACCCCCCTTAAACTTCTTCGTCATTGAGTAGGAGAATCAGACGGGTTGTTATGAATGATAGAATTTTTGGCCCTGGTCTTATAGTTTTGATCATGTGTAAAAAGCCTAATTTAATAAAAATGTAAATCTTAAAAATACACCTTTGGAGTGTAGCTTTCTGTTTCCATAACCTTTTAGATTATAGTATTGGTAACCTTAAGTCAGAAGAGTTTAAAATCTTTCCTTTAAAAGATTTTTTCTTTTTTTAAGAATTTCTAAGTGGTCTTAAATTTTTGATCAGCAGTGTACGTAACATATGCTAAGTGGCATCTGTGATTTACACAAACAACTTATAGACTTGTGAAAACCATTGAGAAAAATGTACTTTTCAAATTATAAAGACTTTCCGGGCAACATAATTATTATACATATATATATATATATATATATATATATATTGTTGTGATTTATCAATACCATTATAAACGTTGTCATCAAAATTATTAGTAGTACAGTGAAAGTTATTTTGTGAAGTGCCGAGTACCAGAGCGTAGCACTTTGGGCCTTTTATGTAGGTACATTGAATCTTTATTAGATCCGTTGTAAGAGTGTCGAAAGTTGTAAACCATAATCGAACTTCCGGTTTAATGTTGAGATCAGTCAAACATTTGCTTGGGAAAAGTGAATAATTCAACAATTAGCGGTTGTCGATTCGATTAATATTCATCTAACAAGCAAAGTTCGTGAAGTGCAAACTCTGAGATCCAACGGTGTACATTAATATCAGTACTAATAATCAAAGTATTAATTTTGATTTCACAATTTTAAAATTGCTTAATTTTACATTTCACCATTTTCTAAATTGCTTCCTTGTTTATTTCGCTGTGTTAAAATTGCCATTGTTCACCATTTTTAAATTGTTTTATTGTTTATTTAACCATTTTAAAATTGCTTCATTTTTTATTTCACCATTTTTAAAATTACTTCATTATTTATTTCACCATTTTAAAATTGTTTTATCATTTATTTCACCATTATAAAATTGCTTCATTGTTTATTTCGCCATTAAAGCTGTTTCATTTTTCATTTCACTATTTATAATCGCTTCATTGTTTATGTCACCATTAAAATTACTTCATTTTTAATTTCTTCATTATAAAATTAGAACATTGTTCATTTCTCCATTGTAAAATTGCGTCATTGTCTATTTCACATTAAAAATTGCTTCATATTCCTATTGTAAAATGTCTTCGTTGCTAATTTCTTTATTATACAATTGTTTCATTTTTTATCACACCAGTAAAATTGCTTCATTTTTTATTTCTCCATTGTAAAATTACTTCACTGTTGATTTTATTATTAAAAATTACTTCATTGTTTATTTCCCCATTGTAAATCTACTTTATTGCTCATTTTTTTACTGTAAAAGGGATTCATTGCGTATTTCAGCATTTTAAAATTGCTTAATTTTTCATTCTATTATTTTTAAAATGCGTCGTAGCTGATTATGCGATTTTAAAATTGTGTCATTGTACATTTTACCTCTGTAAAATTGCTTCATTGTTCATTTCATTATTTTTAAATTTACTTGATTAATCATTTTGCCATTGTAAAATTGCTTCATTGTTCATTTCATTATTTTTTAAATTTACTTGATTAATCATTTTGTCATTGTAAAATTGCTTCATTGTTCATTTCATTATTTTTAAATTTACTTGATTAATCTTTTGTCATTGTAAAATTGCTTCATTGTTCATTTCATTATTTTTTAAATTTACTTGATTAATCATTTTGCCATTGTAAAATTGCTTCATTGTTCATTTCATTATTTTTAAATTTACTTGATTAATCATTTTGCCATTGTAAAATTGCTTCATTGTTCATTTCATTATTTTTGAATTTACTTGATTTATCATTTTGCCATTGTAAAATGTCTTCATTGTTCATTTCATTATTTTTTAAATTTACATGATTAATCATTTTGTCATTGTAAAATTGCTTCATTGTTCATTTCATTATTTTTTAAATTTACTTGATTACTCATTTTGTCATTGTAAAATTGCTTCATTGTTCATTTCATTATTTTTAAATTTACTTGATTAATCATTTTGTCATTGTAAAATTGCTTCATTGTTCATTTCATTATTTTTAAATTTACTTGATTAATCATTTTGTCATTGTAAAATTGCTTCATTGTTCATTTCATTATTTTTAAATTTACTTGATTAATCATTGTGCCATTGTAAAATGTCTTCATTGTTCATTTCATTATTTTTAAAATTACTTGATTAATCATTTTGTCATTGTAAAATTGCTTCATTGTTCATTTCATTATTTTTAAATTTACTTGATTAATCATTTTGTCATTGTAAAATGTCTTCATTGTTCATTTCATTATTTTTTAAATTTACTTGATTAATCATTTTGTCATTGTAAAATTGCTTCATTGTTCATTTCATTATTTTTTAAATTTACTTGATTAATAATTTTGCCATTGTAAAATTGCTTCATTGTTCATTTCATTATTTTTTAAATTTACTTGATTAATCATTTTGCCATTGTAAAATTGCTTCATTGTTCATTTCATTATCTTTTAATTTAATTGATTAATCATTTTGTCATTGTAAAATTGCTTCATTGTTCATTTCATTATTTTTTAAATTTACTTGATTAATCATTTTGTCATTGTAAAATGTCTTCATTGTTCATTTAATTATTTTTAAATTTACTTGATTAATCATTTTGTCATTGCTAGATTTCCTCATTGTTCATTTTATTATATTTGAATTTACTTGATTAATCATTTTGTCTTTGTAAAATTGGTTCATTGTTCATTTCATTATTTTTAAATTTACTTGATTAATCATTTTGTCATTGTAAAATGTCTTCATTGTTCATTTCATTATTTTTAAATTTACTTGATGAATCATTTTGTCATTGTAAAATTGCTTCATTGTTCATTTCATTATTTTTGAATTTACTTGATTAATCATTTTGTCATTGTAAAATTGGTTTATTGTTCATTTCATTATTTTTAAATTTACTTGATTAATCATTTTGCCATTGTAAAATTGCTTCATTGTTCATTTCATTATATTTAAAATTTACTTGATTAATCATTTTGTCATTGTAAAATGTCTTCATTGTTCATTTCATTATTTTTAAATTTACTTGATTAATCAATTTGTCATTGTAAAATTGCATTATTGTTTATTTAATTATTTTTAAATTTACTTGATTAATCATTTTGTCATTGTAAAATGTCTTCATTGTTCATTTCATTATTTTTAAATTTACTTGACTAATCATTTTGTCATTGTTAAATTGCTTCATTGTTTATTTCATTATTTTTAAATTTACTTGATTAATCATTTTGTCATTGTAAAATTGCTTCATTGTTCATATCATTATTTTTAAATTTACTTGATTAATCATTTTGTCATTGTAAAATTGCTTCATTGTTCATTTCATTATTTTTTAAATTTACTTGATTAATCATTTTGTCATTGTAAAATTGCTTCATTGTTCATTTCATTATTTTTTAAATTTACTTGATTAATCATTTTGTCATTGTAAAATTGCTTCATTGTTCATTTCATTATTTTTTAAATTTACTTGATTAATCATTTTGTCATTGTAAAATGTCTTCATTGTTCATTTCATTATTTTTAAATTTACTTAATTAATCATTTTGTCATTGTAAAATTGCTTCATTGTTCATTTCATTATTTTTAAATTTACTTGATTAATCATTTTGTCATTGTAAAATTGGTTCATTGTTCATTTCATTATTTTTAAATTTACTTGATTAATAATTTTGTCATTGCTAGATTTCCTCATTGTTCATTTTATTATTTTTAAATTTACTTGATTAATCATTTTGTCTTTGTAAAATTGCTTCATTGTTCATTTCATTATTTTTAAATTTACTTGATTAATCATTTTGTCATTGTAAAATGTCTTCATTGTTCATTTCATTATTTTTAAATTTACTTGATTAATCATTTTGTCATTGTAAAATTGCTTCATTGTTCATTTCAATATTTTTAAATTTACTTGATTAATCAGTTTGTCATTGTAAAATTGCTTCATTGTTTATTTCATTATTTTTAAATTTACTTGATTAATCATTTTGTCATTGTAAAATGTCTTCATTGTTCATTTCATTATTTTTAAATTTACTTGATTAATCATTTTGTCATTGTAAAATGTCTTCATTGTTCATTTCATTATTTTTTAAATTTACTTGATTAATCATTTTGTCATTGTAAAATTGCTTCATTGTTCATTTCATTATTTTTAAATTTACTTGATTAATCATTTTGTCATTGTAAAATGTCTTCATTGTTCATTTCATTATTTTTAAATTTACTTGATTAATCATTTTGTCATTGTAAAATTGCTTCATTGTTCATTTCATTATTTTTAAATTTACTTGATTAATCATTTTGTCATTGTAAAATTGCTTCATTGTTCATTTCATTATTTTTTAAATTTACTTGATTAATCATTTTGTCATTGTAAAATGTCTTCATTGTTCATTTCATTATTTTTAAATTTACTTAATTAATCATTTTGTCATTGTAAAATTGCTTAATTGTTCATTTCATTATTTTTAAATTTACTTGATTAATCATTTTGTCATTGTAAAATTGGTTCATTGTTCATTTCATTATTTTTAAATTTACTTGATTAATAATTTTGTCATTGCTAGATTTCCTCATTGTTCATTTTATTATTTTTAAATTTACTTGATTAATCATTTTGTCTTTGTAAAATTGCTTCATTGTTCATTTCATTATTTTTAAATTTACTTGATTAATCATTTTGTCATTGTAAAATGTCTTCATTGTTCATTTCATTATTTTTAAATTTACTTGATCAATCATTTTGTCATTGTAAAATTGCTTCATTGTTCATTTCAATATTTTTAAATTTACTTGATTAATCAGTTTGTCATTGTAAAATTGCTTCATTGTTTATTTCATTATTTTTAAATTTACTTGATTAATCATTTTGTCATTGTAAAATTGCTTCATTGTTCATTTCATTATTTTTAAATTTACTTGATTAATCATTTTGTCATTGTAAAATGTCTTCATTGTTCATTTCATTATTTTTTAAATTTACTTGATTAATCATTTTGTCATTGTAAAATTGCTTCATTGTTCATTTCATTATTTTTAAATTTACTTGATTAATCATTTTGTCATTGTAAAATGTCTTCATTGTTCATTTCATTATTTTTTAATTTACTTGATTAATCATTTTGTCATTGTAAAATTGCTTCATTGTTCATTTCATTATTTTTAAATTTACTTGATTAATCATTTTGTCATTGTAAAATTGCTTCATTGTTCATTTCATTATTTTTGAATTTACTTGATTAATCATTTTGTCATTGTAAATTGCTTCATTGTTCATTTCATTATTTTTAAAATTTACTTGATTAATCATTTTGTCATTGTTAAATTGCTTCATTGTTCATTTCATTATTTTTGAATTTACTTGATTAATCATTTTGTCATTGTAAAATTGCTTCATTGTTCATTTCATTATTTTTTAAATTTACTTGATTAATCATTTTGTCATTGTAAAATGTCTTCATTGTTCATTTCATTATTTTTAAATTTACTTAATTAATCATTTTGTCATTGTAAAATTGCTTAATTGTTCATTTCATTATTTTTAAATTTACTTGATTAATCATTTTGTCATTGTAAAATTGGTTCATTGTTCATTTCATTATTTTTAAATTTACTTGATTAATAATTTTGTCATTGCTAGATTTCCTCATTGTTCATTTTATTATTTTTAAATTTACTTGATTAATCATTTTGTCTTTGTAAAATTGCTTCATTGTTCATTTCATTATTTTTAAATTTACTTGATTAATCATTTTGTCATTGTAAAATTGCTTCATTGTTCATTTCATTATTTTTAAATTTACTTGATCAATCATTTTGTCATTGTAAAATTGCTTCATTGTTCATTTCAATATTTTTAAATTTACTTGATTAATCAGTTTGTCATTGTAAAATTGCTTCATTGTTTATTTCATTATTTTTAAATTTACTTGATTAATCATTTTGTCATTGTAAAATTGCTTCATTGTTCATTTCATTATTTTTAAATTTACTTGATTAATCATTTTGTCATTGTAAAATGTCTTCATTGTTCATTTCATTATTTTTTAAATTTACTTGATTAATCATTTTGTCATTGTAAAATTGCTTCATTGTTCATTTCATTATTTTTAAATTTACTTGATTAATCATTTTGTCATTGTAAAATGTCTTCATTGTTCATTTCATTATTTTTAAATTTACTTGATTAATCATTTTGTCATTGTAAAATTGCTTCATTGTTCATTTCATTATTTTTAAATTTACTTGATTAATCATTTTGTCATTGTAAAATTGCTTCATTGTTCATTTCATTATTTTTGAATTTACTTGATTAATCATTTTGTCATTGTAAATTGCTTCATTGTTCATTTCATTATTTTTAAAATTTACTTGATTAATCATTTTGTCATTGTTAAATTGCTTCATTGTTCATTTCATTATTTTTGAATTTACTTGATTAATCATTTTGTCATTGTAAAATTGCTTCATTGTTCATTTCATTATTTTTTAAATTTACTTGATTAATCATTTTGTCATTGTAAAATTGCTTCATTGTTCATTTAATTATTTTTTAAATTTACTTGATTAATCATTTTGCCATTGTAAAATATCTTCATTGTTCATTTCATTATTTTTTAAATTTACTTGATTAATCATTTTTCCATTGTAAAATTGCTTCATTGTTCATTTCATTATTTTTTAAATTTACTTGATTAATCATTTTGCCATTGTAAAATTGCTTCATTGTTCATTTCATTATTTTTTTAATTTATTTGATTAATCATTTTGTCATTGTAAAATTGCTTCATTGTTCATTTCATTATTTTTTTATATTTACTTGATTAATCATTTTGTCATTGTAAAATTGCTTCATTGTTCATTTCATTATTTTTAAATTTACTTGATTAATCATTTTGTCATTGTAAAATTGCTTCATTGTTCATTTCATTATTTTTAAATTTACTTGATTAATCATTGTGCCATTGTAAAATGTCTTCATTGTTCATTTCATTATTTTTAAAATTTACTTGATTAATCATTTTGTCATTGTAAAATTGCTTCATTGTTCATTTCATTATTTTTAAATTTACTTAATTAATCATTTTGTCATGGTAAAATGTCTTCATTGTTCATTTCATTATTTTTTAAATTTACTTGATTAATCATTTTGTCATTGTAAAATTGCTTCATTGTTCATTTCATTATTTTTTAAATTTACTTGATTAATCATTTTGCCATTGTAAAATTGCTTCATTGTTCATTTCATTATCTTTTAATTTACTTGATTAATCATTTTGTCATTGTAAAATTGCTTCATTGTTCATTTCATTATTTTTTAAATTTACTTGATTAATCATTTTGTCATTGTAAAATGTCTTCATTGTTCATTTCATTATTTTTAAATTTACTTGATTAATCATTTTGTATTGCTAGATTTCCTCATTGTTCATTTCAATATTTTTAAATTTACTTGATTAATCAGTTTGTCATTGTAAAATTGCTTCATTGTTTATTTCATTATTTTTAAATTTACTTGATTAATCATTTTGTCATTGTAAAATTGCTTCATTGTTCATTTCATTATTTTTAAATTTACTTGATTAATCATTTTGTCATTGTAAAATGTCTTCATTGTTCATTTCATTATTTTTTAAATTTACTTGATTAATCATTTTGTCATTGTAAAATTGCTTCATTGTTCATTTCATTATTTTTAAATTTACTTGATTAATCATTTTGTCATTGTAAAATGTCTTCATTGTTCATTTCATTATTTTTAAATTTACTTTACTAATCATTTTGTCATTGTTAAATTGCTTCATTGTTTATTTCATTATTTTTAAATTTACTTGATTAATCATTTTGTCATTGTAAAATTGCTTCATTGTTCATATCATTATTTTTAAATTTACTTGATTAATCATTTTGTCATTGTAAAATTGCTTCATTGTTCATTTCATTATTTTTTAAATTTACTTGATTAATCATTTTGTCATTGTAAAATTGCTTCATTGTTCATTTCATTATTTTTTAAATTTACTTGATTAATCATTTTGTCATTGTAAAATTGCTTCATTGTTCATTTCATTATTTTTTAAATTTACTTGATTAATCATTTTGTCATTGTAAAATGTCTTCATTGTTCATTTCATTATTTTTAAATTTACTTAATTAATCATTTTGTCATTGTAAAATTGCTTCATTGTTCATTTCATTATTTTTAAATTTACTTGAATAATCATTTTGTCATTGTAAAATTGGTTCATTGTTCATTTCATTATTTTTAAATTTACTTGATTAATAATTTTGTCATTGCTAGATTTCCTCATTGTTCATTTTATTATTTTTAAATTTACTTGATTAATCATTTTGTCTTTGTAAAATTGCTTCATTGTTCATTTCATTATTTTTAAATTTACTTGATTAATCATTTTGTCATTGTAAAATGTCTTCATTGTTCATTTCATTATTTTTAAATTTACTTGATTAATCATTTTGTCATTGTAAAATTGCTTCATTGTTCATTTCAATATTTTTAAATTTACTTGATTAATCAGTTTGTCATTGTAAAATTGCTTCATTGTTTATTTCATTATTTTTAAATTTACTTGATTAATCATTTTGTCATTGTAAAATTGCTTCATTGTTCATTTCATTATTTTTAAATTTACTTGATTAATCATTTTGTCATTGTAAAATGTCTTCATTGTTCATTTCATTATTTTTAAATTTACTTGATTAATCATTTTGTCATTGTAAAATTGCTTCATTGTTCATTTCATTATTTTTAAATTTACTTGATTAATCATTTTGTCATTGTAAAATGTCTTCATTGTTCATTTCATTATTTTTAAATTTACTTGATTAATCATTTTGTCATTGTAAAATTGCTTCATTGTTCATTTCATTATTTTTAAATTTACTTGATTAATCATTTTGTCATTGTAAAATTGCTTCATTGTTCATTTCATTATTTTTTAAATTTACTTGATTAATCATTTTGTCATTGTAAAATGTCTTCATTGTTCATTTCATTATTTTTAAATTTACTTAATTAATCATTTTGTCATTGTAAAATTGCTTAATTGTTCATTTCATTATTTTTAAATTTACTTGATTAATCATTTTGTCATTGTAAAATTGGTTCATTGTTCATTTCATTATTTTTAAATTTACTTGATTAATAATTTTGTCATTGCTAGATTTCCTCATTTTCATTTCATTATTTTTTAAATTTACTTGATTAATCATTTTTCCATTGTAAAATTGCTTCATTGTTCATTTCATTATTTTTTAAATTTACTTGATTAATCATTTTGCCATTGTAAAATTGCTTCATTGTTCATTTCATTATTTTTTTAATTTATTTGATTAATCATTTTGTCATTGTAAAATTGCTTCATTGTTCATTTCATTATTTTTTTATATTTACTTGATTAATCATTTTGTCATTGTAAAATTGCTTCATTGTTCATTTCATTATTTTTAAATTTACTTGATTAATCATTTTGTCATTGTAAAATTGCTTCATTGTTCATTTCATTATTTTTAAATTTACTTGATTAATCATTGTGCCATTGTAAAATGTCTTCATTGTTCATTTCATTATTTTTAAAATTTACTTGATTAATCATTTTGTCATTGTAAAATTGCTTCATTGTTCATTTCATTATTTTTAAATTTACTTAATTAATCATTTTGTCATGGTAAAATGTCTTCATTGTTCATTTCATTATTTTTTAAATTTACTTGATTAATCATTTTGTCATTGTAAAATTGCTTCATTGTTCATTTCATTATTTTTTAAATTTACTTGATTAATCATTTTGCCATTGTAAAATTGCTTCATTGTTCATTTCATTATCTTTTAATTTACTTGATTAATCATTTTGTCATTGTAAAATTGCTTCATTGTTCATTTCATTATTTTTTAAATTTACTTGATTAATCATTTTGTCATTGTAAAATGTCTTCATTGTTCATTTCATTATTTTTAAATTTACTTGATTAATCATTTTGTATTGCTAGATTTCCTCATTGTTCATTTCAATATTTTTAAATTTACTTGATTAATCAGTTTGTCATTGTAAAATTGCTTCATTGTTTATTTCATTATTTTTAAATTTACTTGATTAATCATTTTGTCATTGTAAAATTGCTTCATTGTTCATTTCATTATTTTTAAATTTACTTGATTAATCATTTTGTCATTGTAAAATGTCTTCATTGTTCATTTCATTATTTTTTAAATTTACTTGATTAATCATTTTGTCATTGTAAAATTGCTTCATTGTTCATTTCATTATTTTTAAATTTACTTGATTAATCATTTTGTCATTGTAAAATGTCTTCATTGTTCATTTCATTATTTTTAAATTTACTTTACTAATCATTTTGTCATTGTTAAATTGCTTCATTGTTTATTTCATTATTTTTAAATTTACTTGATTAATCATTTTGTCATTGTAAAATTGCTTCATTGTTCATATCATTATTTTTAAATTTACTTGATTAATCATTTTGTCATTGTAAAATTGCTTCATTGTTCATTTCATTATTTTTTAAATTTACTTGATTAATCATTTTGTCATTGTAAAATTGCTTCATTGTTCATTTCATTATTTTTTAAATTTACTTGATTAATCATTTTGTCATTGTAAAATTGCTTCATTGTTCATTTCATTATTTTTTAAATTTACTTGATTAATCATTTTGTCATTGTAAAATGTCTTCATTGTTCATTTCATTATTTTTAAATTTACTTAATTAATCATTTTGTCATTGTAAAATTGCTTCATTGTTCATTTCATTATTTTTAAATTTACTTGAATAATCATTTTGTCATTGTAAAATTGGTTCATTGTTCATTTCATTATTTTTAAATTTACTTGATTAATAATTTTGTCATTGCTAGATTTCCTCATTGTTCATTTTATTATTTTTAAATTTACTTGATTAATCATTTTGTCTTTGTAAAATTGCTTCATTGTTCATTTCATTATTTTTAAATTTACTTGATTAATCATTTTGTCATTGTAAAATGTCTTCATTGTTCATTTCATTATTTTTAAATTTACTTGATTAATCATTTTGTCATTGTAAAATTGCTTCATTGTTCATTTCAATATTTTTAAATTTACTTGATTAATCAGTTTGTCATTGTAAAATTGCTTCATTGTTTATTTCATTATTTTTAAATTTACTTGATTAATCATTTTGTCATTGTAAAATTGCTTCATTGTTCATTTCATTATTTTTAAATTTACTTGATTAATCATTTTGTCATTGTAAAATGTCTTCATTGTTCATTTCATTATTTTTAAATTTACTTGATTAATCATTTTGTCATTGTAAAATTGCTTCATTGTTCATTTCATTATTTTTAAATTTACTTGATTAATCATTTTGTCATTGTAAAATGTCTTCATTGTTCATTTCATTATTTTTAAATTTACTTGATTAATCATTTTGTCATTGTAAAATTGCTTCATTGTTCATTTCATTATTTTTAAATTTACTTGATTAATCATTTTGTCATTGTAAAATTGCTTCATTGTTCATTTCATTATTTTTTAAATTTACTTGATTAATCATTTTGTCATTGTAAAATGTCTTCATTGTTCATTTCATTATTTTTAAATTTACTTAATTAATCATTTTGTCATTGTAAAATTGCTTAATTGTTCATTTCATTATTTTTAAATTTACTTGATTAATCATTTTGTCATTGTAAAATTGGTTCATTGTTCATTTCATTATTTTTAAATTTACTTGATTAATAATTTTGTCATTGCTAGATTTCCTCATTTTCATTTTATTATTTTTAAATTTACTTGATTAATCATTTTGTCTTTGTAAAATTGCTTCATTGTTCATTTCATTATTTTTAAATTTACTTGATTAATCATTTTGTCATTGTAAAATGTCTTCATTGTTCATTTCATTATTTTTAAATTTACTTGATCAATCATTTTGTCATTGTAAAATTGCTTCATTGTTCATTTCAATATTTTTAAATTTACTTGATTAATCAGTTTGTCATTGTAAAATTGCTTCATTGTTTATTTCATTATTTTTAAATTTACTTGATTAATCATTTTGTCATTGTAAAATTGCTTCATTGTTCATTTCATTATTTTTAAATTTACTTGATTAATCATTTTGTCATTGTAAAATGTCTTCATTGTTCATTTCATTATTTTTTAAATTTACTTGATTAATCATTTTGTCATTGTAAAATTGCTTCATTGTTCATTTCATTATTTTTAAATTTACTTGATTAATCATTTTGTCATTGTAAAATGTCTTCATTGTTCATTTCATTATTTTTAAATTTACTTGATTAATCATTTTGTCATTGTAAAATTGCTTCATTGTTCATTTCATTATTTTTAAATTTACTTGATTAATCATTTTGTCATTGTAAAATTGCTTCATTGTTCATTTCATTATTTTTTAATTTACTTGATTAATCATTTTGTCATTGTAAATTGCTTCATTGTTCATTTCATTATTTTTAAAATTTACTTGATTAATCATTTTGTCATTGTTAAATTGCTTCATTGTTCATTTCATTATTTTTGAATTTACTTGATTAATCATTTTGTCATTGTAAAATTGCTTCATTGTTCATTTCATTATTTTTTAAATTTACTTGATTAATCATTTTGTCATTGTAAAATTGCTTCATTGTTCATTTAATTATTTTTTAAATTTACTTGATTAATCATTTTGCCATTGTAAAATATCTTCATTGTTCATTTCATTATTTTTTAAATTTACTTGATTAATCATTTTTCCATTGTAAAATTGCTTCATTGTTCATTTCATTATTTTTTAAATTTACTTGATTAATCATTTTGCCATTGTAAAATTGCTTCATTGTTCATTTCATTATTTTTTTAATTTATTTGATTAATCATTTTGTCATTGTAAAATTGCTTCATTGTTAATTTCATTATTTTTTTATATTTACTTGATTAATCATTTTGTCATTGTAAAATTGCTTCATTGTTCATTTCATTATTTTTAAATTTACTTGATTAATCATTTTGTCATTGTAAAATTGCTTCATTGTTCATTTCATTATTTTTAAATTTACTTGATTAATCATTGTGCCATTGTAAAATGTCTTCATTGTTCATTTCATTATTTTTAAAATTTACTTGATTAATCATTTTGTCATTGTAAAATTGCTTCATTGTTCATTTCATTATTTTTAAATTTACTTAATTAATCATTTTGTCATTGTAAAATGTCTTCATTGTTCATTTCATTATTTTTTAAATTTACTTGATTAATCATTTTGTCATTGTAAAATTGCTTCATTGTTCATTTCATTATTTTTTAAATTTACTTGATTAATCATTTTGCCATTGTAAAATTGCTTCATTGTTCATTTCATTATCTTTTAATTTACTTGATTAATCATTTTGTCATTGTAAAATTGCTTCATTGTTCATTTCATTATTTTTTAAATTTACTTGATTAATCATTTTGTCATTGTAAAATGTCTTCATTGTTCATTTCATTATTTTTAAATTTACTTGATTAATCATTTTGTATTGCTAGATTTCCTCATTGTTCATTTCAATATTTTTAAATTTACTTGATTAATCAGTTTGTCATTGTAAAATTGCTTCATTGTTTATTTCATTATTTTTAAATTTACTTGATTAATCATTTTGTCATTGTAAAATTGCTTCATTGTTCATTTCATTATTTTTAAATTTACTTGATTAATAATTTTGTCATTGCTAGATTTCCTCATTGTTCATTTTATTATTTTTAAATTTACTTGATTAATCATTTTGTCTTTGTAAAATTGCTTCATTGTTCATTTCATTATTTTTAAATTTACTTGATTAATCATTTTGTCATTGTAAAATGTCTTCATTGTTCATTTCATTATTTTTAAATTTACTTGATTAATCATTTTGTCATTGTAAAATTGCTTCATTGTTCATTTCAATATTTTTAAATTTACTTGATTAATCAGTTTGTCATTGTAAAATTGCTTCATTGTTTATTTCATTATTTTTAAATTTACTTGATTAATCATTTTGTCATTGTAAAATTGCTTCATTGTTCATTTCATTATTTTTAAATTTACTTGATTAATCATTTTGTCATTGTAAAATGTCTTCATTGTTCATTTCATTATTTTTAAATTTACTTGATTAATCATTTTGTCATTGTAAAATTGCTTCATTGTTCATTTCATTATTTTTAAATTTACTTGATTAATCATTTTGTCATTGTAAAATGTCTTCATTGTTCATTTCATTATTTTTAAATTTACTTGATTAATCATTTTGTCATTGTAAAATTGCTTCATTGTTCATTTCATTATTTTTAAATTTACTTGATTAATCATTTTGTCATTGTAAAATTGCTTCATTGTTCATTTCATTATTTTTTAAATTTACTTGATTAATCATTTTGTCATTGTAAAATGTCTTCATTGTTCATTTCATTATTTTTAAATTTACTTAATTAATCATTTTGTCATTGTAAAATTGCTTAATTGTTCATTTCATTATTTTTAAATTTACTTGATTAATCATTTTGTCATTGTAAAATTGGTTCATTGTTCATTTCATTATTTTTAAATTTACTTGATTAATAATTTTGTCATTGCTAGATTTCCTCATTTTCATTTTATTATTTTTAAATTTACTTGATTAATCATTTTGTCTTTGTAAAATTGCTTCATTGTTCATTTCATTATTTTTAAATTTACTTGATTAATCATTTTGTCATTGTAAAATGTCTTCATTGTTCATTTCATTATTTTTAAATTTACTTGATCAATCATTTTGTCATTGTAAAATTGCTTCATTGTTCATTTCAATATTTTTAAATTTACTTGATTAATCAGTTTGTCATTGTAAAATTGCTTCATTGTTTATTTCATTATTTTTAAATTTACTTGATTAATCATTTTGTCATTGTAAAATTGCTTCATTGTTCATTTCATTATTTTTAAATTTACTTGATTAATCATTTTGTCATTGTAAAATGTCTTCATTGTTCATTTCATTATTTTTTAAATTTACTTGATTAATCATTTTGTCATTGTAAAATTGCTTCATTGTTCATTTCATTATTTTTAAATTTACTTGATTAATCATTTTGTCATTGTAAAATGTCTTCATTGTTCATTTCATTATTTTTAAATTTACTTGATTAATCATTTTGTCATTGTAAAATTGCTTCATTGTTCATTTCATTATTTTTAAATTTACTTGATTAATCATTTTGTCATTGTAAAATTGCTTCATTGTTCATTTCATTATTTTTTAATTTACTTGATTAATCATTTTGTCATTGTAAATTGCTTCATTGTTCATTTCATTATTTTTAAAATTTACTTGATTAATCATTTTGTCATTGTTAAATTGCTTCATTGTTCATTTCATTATTTTTGAATTTACTTGATTAATCATTTTGTCATTGTAAAATTGCTTCATTGTTCATTTCATTATTTTTTAAATTTACTTGATTAATCATTTTGTCATTGTAAAATTGCTTCATTGTTCATTTAATTATTTTTTAAATTTACTTGATTAATCATTTTGCCATTGTAAAATATCTTCATTGTTCATTTCATTATTTTTTAAATTTACTTGATTAATCATTTTTCCATTTTAAAATTGCTTCATTGTTCATTTCATTATTTTTTAAATTTACTTGATTAATCATTTTGCCATTGTAAAATTGCTTCATTGTTCATTTCATTATTTTTTTAATTTATTTGATTAATCATTTTGTCATTGTAAAATTGCTTCATTGTTAATTTCATTATTTTTTTATATTTACTTGATTAATCATTTTGTCATTGTAAAATTGCTTCATTGTTCATTTCATTATTTTTAAATTTACTTGATTAATCATTTTGTCATTGTAAAATTGCTTCATTGTTCATTTCATTATTTTTAAATTTACTTGATTAATCATTGTGCCATTGTAAAATGTCTTCATTGTTCATTTCATTATTTTTAAAATTTACTTGATTAATCATTTTGTCATTGTAAAATTGCTTCATTGTTCATTTCATTATTTTTAAATTTACTTAATTAATCATTTTGTCATTGTAAAATGTCTTCATTGTTCATTTCATTATTTTTTAAATTTACTTGATTAATCATTTTGTCATTGTAAAATTGCTTCATTGTTCATTTCATTATTTTTTAAATTTACTTGATTAATCATTTTGCCATTGTAAAATTGCTTCATTGTTCATTTCATTATCTTTTAATTTACTTGATTAATCATTTTGTCATTGTAAAATTGCTTCATTGTTCATTTCATTATTTTTTAAATTTACTTGATTAATCATTTTGTCATTGTAAAATGTCTTCATTGTTCATTTCATTATTTTTAAATTTACTTGATTAATCATTTTGTATTGCTAGATTTCCTCATTGTTCATTTCAATATTTTTAAATTTACTTGATTAATCAGTTTGTCATTGTAAAATTGCTTCATTGTTTATTTCATTATTTTTAAATTTACTTGATTAATCATTTTGTCATTGTAAAATTGCTTCATTGTTCATTTCATTATTTTTAAATTTACTTGATTAATCATTTTGTCATTGTAAAATGTCTTCATTGTTCATTTCATTATTTTTTAAATTTACTTGATTAATCATTTTGTCATTGTAAAATTGCTTCATTGTTCATTTCATTATTTTTAAATTTACTTGATTAATCATTTTGTCATTGTAAAATGTCTTCATTGTTCATTTCATTATTTTTAAATTTACTTGATTAATCATTTTGTCATTGTAAAATTGCTTCATTGTTCATTTCATTATTTTTAAATTTACTTGATTAATCATTTTGTCATTGTAAAATTGCTTCATTGTTCATTTCATTATTTTTTAAATTTACTTGATTAATCATTTTGTCATTGTAAAATGTCTTCATTGTTCATTTCATTATTTTTAAATTTACTTAATTAATCATTTTGTCATTGTAAAATTGCTTCATTGTTCATTTCATTATTTTTAAATTTACTTGATTAATCATTTTGTCATTGTAAAATTGGTTCATTGTTCATTTCATTATTTTTAAATTTACTTGATTAATAATTTTGTCATTGCTAGATTTCCTCATTGTTCATTTTATTATTTTTAAATTTACTTGATTAATCATTTTGTCTTTGTAAAATTGCTTCATTGTTCATTTCATTATTTTTAAATTTACTTGATTAATCATTTTGTCATTGTAAAATGTCTTAATTGTTCATTTCATTATTTTTAAATTTACTTGATCAATCATTTTGTCATTGTAAAATTGCTTCATTGTTCATTTTAATATTTTTAAATTTACTTGATTAATCAGTTTGTCATTGTAAAATTGCTTCATTGTTTATTTCATTATTTTTAAATTTACTTGATTAATCATTTTGTCATTGTAAAATTGCTTCATTGTTCATTTCATTATTTTTAAATTTACTTGATTAATCATTTTGTCATTGTAAAATGTCTTCATTGTTCATTTCATTATTTTTTAAATTTACTTGATTAATCATTTTGTCATTGTAAAATTGCTTCATTGTTCATTTCATTATTTTTAAATTTACTTGATTAATCATTTTGTCATTGTAAAATGTCTTCATTGTTCATTTCATAATTTTTAAATTTACTTGATTAATCATTTTGTCATTGTAAAATTGCTTCATTGTTCATTTCATTATTTTTAAATTTACTTGATTAATCATTTTGTCATTGTAAAATTGCTTCATTGTTCATTTCATTATTTTTGAATATACTTGATTAATCATTTTGTCATTGTAAATTGCTTCATTGTTCATTTCATTATTTTTAAAATTTACTTGATTAATCATTTTGTCATTGTAAAATTGCTTCATTGTTCATTTAATTATTTTTTAAATTTACTTGATTAATCATTTTGCCATTGTAAAATATCTTCATTGTTCATTTCATTATTTTTTAAATTTACTTGATTAATCATTTTTCCATTGTAAAATTGCTTCATTGTTCATTTCATTATTTTTTAAATTTACTTGATTAATCATTTTGCCATTGTAAAATTGCTTCATTGTTCATTTCATTATTTTTTAAATTTATTTGATGAATCATTTTGTCATTGTAAAATGTCTTCATTGTTCATTTCATTATTTTTTTATATTTACTTGATTAATCATTTTGTCATTGTAAAATTGCTTCATTGTTCATTTCATTATTTTTAAATTTACTTGATTAATCATTTTGTCATTGTAAAATTGCTTCATTGTTCATTTCATTATTTTTAACTTAACTTGATTAATCATTGTGCCATTGTAAAATGTCTTCATTGTTCATTTCATTATTTTTAAAATTTACTTGATTAATCATTTTGTCATTGTAAAATTGCTTCATTGTTCATTTCATTATTTTTAAATTTACTTAATTAATCATTTTGTCATTGTAAAATGTCTTCATTGTTCATTTCATTATTTTTTACATTTACTTGATTAATCATTTTGTCATTGTAAAATTGCTTCATTGTTCATTTCATTATTTTTTAAATTTACTTGATTAATCATTTTGCCATTGTAAAATTGCTTCATTGTTCATTTCATTATCTTTTAATTTACTTGATTAATCATTTTGTCATTGTAAAATTGCTTCATTGTTCATTTCATTATTTTTAAATTTACTTGATTAATCATTTTGTCATTGTAAAATGTCTACATTGATCATTTCATTATTTTTAAATTTACTTGATTAATCATTTTGTATTGCTAGATTTCCTCATTGTTCATTTTATTATATTTGAATTTACTTGATTAATCATTTTGTCTTTGTAAAATAGCTTCATTGTTCATTTCATTATTTTTTAAATTTACTTGATTAATCATTTTGTCATTGTAAAATGTCTTCATTGTTCATTTCATTATTTTTAAATTTACTTGATTAATCATTTTGTCATTGTAAAATTGCTTCATTGTTCATTTCATTATTTTTGAATTTACTTGATTAATCATTTTGTCATTGTAAAATTGGTTCATTGTTCATTTCATTATTTTTAAATTTACTTGATTAATCATTTTGCCATTGTAAAATTGCTTCATTGTTCATTTCATTATATTTAAAATTTACTTGATTAATCATTTTGTCATTGTAAAATGTCTTCATTGTTCATTTCATTATTTTTAAATTTACTTGATTAATCAATTTGTCATTGTAAAATTGCATTATTGTTTATTTCATTATTTTTAAATTTACTTGATTAATCATTTTGTCATTGTAAAATGTCTTCATTGTTCATTTCATTATTTTTAAATTTACTTGACTAATCATTTTGTCATTGTTAAATTGCTTCATTGTTTATTTCATTATTTTTAAATTTACTTGATTAATCATTTTGTCATTGTAAAATTGCTTCATTGTTCATATCATTATTTTTAAATTTACTTGATTAATCATTTTGTCATTGTAAAATGTCTTCATTGTTCATTTCATTATTTTTTAAATTTACTTGATTAATCATTTTGTCATTGTAAAATTGCTTCATTGTTCATTTCATTATTTTTTAAATTTACTTGATTAATCATTTTGTCATTGTAAAATTGCTTCATTGTTCATTTCATTATTTTTTAAATATACTTGATTAATCATTTTGTCATTGTAAAATGTCTTAATTGTTCATTTCATTATTTTTAAATTTACTTAATTAATCATTTTGTCATTGTAAAATTGCTTCATTGTTCATTTCATTATTTTTAAATTTACTTGATTAATCATTTTGTCATTGTAAAATTGGTTCATTGTTCATTTCATTATTTTTAAATTTACTTGATTAATAATTTTGTCATTGCTAGATTTCCTCATTGTTCATTTTATTATTTTTAAATTTACTTGATTAATCATTTTGTCATTGTAAAATGTCTTCATTGTTCATTTCATTATTTTTAAATTAACTTGATCAATCATTTTGTCATTGTAAAATTGCTTCATTGTTCATTTCATTATTTTTTAAATTTACTTGATTAATAATTTTGCCATTGTAAAATTGCTTCATTGTTCATTTCATTATTTTTTAAATTTGCTTGATTAATCATTTTGCCATTGTAAAATTGCTTCATTGTTCATTTCATTATCTTTTAATTTACTTGATTAATCATTTTGTCATTGTAAAATTGCTTCATTGTTCATTTCATTATTTTTAAAATTTACTTGATTAATCATTTTGTCATTGTAAAATGTCTTCATTGTTCATTTAATTATTTTTAAATTTACTTGATTAATCATTTTGTCATTGCTAGATTTCCTCATTGTTCATTTTATTATATTTGAATTTACTTGATTTATCATTTTGTCTTTGTAAAATTGCTTCATTGTTCATTTCATTATTTTTAAATTTACCTGATTAATCATTTTGTCATTGTAAAATTGCTTCATTGTTCATTTCATTATTTTTGAATTTACTTGATTAATCATTTTGTCATTGTAAAATTGGTTCATTGTTCATTTCATTATTTTTAAATTTACTTGATTAATCATTTTGCCATTGTAAAATTGCTTCATTGTTCATTTCATTATATTTAAAATTTACTTGATTAATACTTTTGTCATTGTAAAATGTCTTCATTGTTCATTTCATTATTTTTAAATTTACTTGATTAATCATTTTGTCATTGTAAAATTGCTTCATTGTTCATTTCATTATTTTTAAATTTACTTGATTAATCATTTTGTCATTGTAAAATGTCTTCATTGTTCATTTCATTATTTTTAAATTTACTTGATTAATCATTTTGTCATTGTAAAATTGCTTCATTGTTCATTTCATTATTTTTAAATTTACTTGATTAATCATTTTGTCATTGTTAAATTGCTTCATTGTTCATTTCATTATTTTTGAATTTACTTGATTAATCATTTTGTCATTGTAAAATTGCTTCATTGTTCATTTCATTATTTTTTAAATTTACTTGATTAATCATTTTGCCATTGTAAAATTGCTTCATTGTTCATTTCATTATCTTTTAATTTACTTGATTAATCATTTTGTCATTGTAAAATTGCTTCATTGTTCATTTCATTATTTTTTAAATTTACTTGATTAATCATTTTGTCATTGTAAAATGTCTTCATTGTTCATTTCATTATTTTTAAATTTACTTGATTAATCATTTTGTCATTGTAAAATTGCTTTATTGTTCATTTCATTATTTTTGAATTTACTTGATTAATCATTTTGTCATTGTTAAATTGGTTCATTGTTCATTTCATTATTTTTAAATTTACTTGATTAATCATTTTGCCATTGTAAAATTGCTTCATTGTTCATTTCATTATATTTAAAATTTACTTGATTAATCATTTTGTCATTGTAAAATGTCTTCATTGTTCCTTTCATTATTTTTAAATTTACTTGATTAATCAATTTGTCATTGTAAAATTGCATTATTGTTTATTTCATTATTTTTAAATTTACTTGATTAATCATTTTGTCATTGTAAAATGTCTTCATTGTTCATTTCATTATTTTTTAAATTTACTTGATTAATCATTTTGTCATTGTAAAATTGCTTCATTGTTCATTTCATTATTTTTTAAATTTACTTGATTAATCATTTTGTCATTGTAAAATTGCTTCATTGTTCATTTAATTATTTTTTAAATTTACTTGATTAATCATTTTGCCATTGTAAAATATCTTCATTGTTCATTTCATTATTTTTTAAATTTACTTGATTAATCATTTTGTCATTGTAAAATGTCTTCATTGTTCATTTCATTATTTTTAAATTTACTTGATTAATCAATTTGTCATTGTAAAATTGCATTATTGTTTATTTCATTATTTTTAAATTTACTTGATTAATCATTTTGTCATTGTAAAATGTCTTCATTGTTCATTTCATTATTTTTAAATTTACTTGACTAATCATTTTGTCATTGTTAAATTGCTTCATTGTTTATTTCATTATTTTTAAATTTACTTGATTAATCATTTTGTCATTGTAAAATTGCTTCATTGTTCATATCATTATTTTTAAATTTACTTGATTAATCATTTTGTCATTGTAAAATGTCTTCATTGTTCATTTCATTATTTTTTAAATTTACTTGATTAATCATTTTGTCATTGTAAAATGTCTTCATTGTTCATTTCATTATTTTTTAAATTTACTTGATTAATCATTTTGTCATTGTAAAATTGCTTCATTGTTCATTTCAATATTTTTAAATTTACTTTATTAATAAGTTTGTCATTGTAAAATTGCTTCATTGTTTATTTCATTATTTTTAAATTTACTTGATTAATCATTTTGTCATTGTAAAATTGCTTCATTGTTCATTTCATTATTTTTAAATTTACTTGATTAATCATTTTTTCATTGTAAAATGTCTTCATTGTTCATTTCATTATTTTTAAATTTACTTGATTAATCATTTTGTCATTGTAAAATTGCTTCATTGTTCATTTCATTATTTTTAAATTTACTTGATTAATCATTTTGTCATTGTAAAATGTCTTCATTGTTCATTTCATTATTTTTAAATTTACTTGATTAATCAATTTGTCATTGTAAAATTGCATTATTGTTTATTTCATTATTTTTAAATTTACTTGATTAATCATTTTGTCATTGTAAAATTGCTTCATTGTTCATATCATTATTTTTAAATTTACTTGATTAATCATTTTGTCATTGTAAAATGTCTTCATTGTTCATTTCATTATTTTTTAAATTTACTTGATTAATCATTTTGTCATTGTAAAATTGCTTCATTGTTCATTTCATTATTTTTTAAATTTACTTGATTAATCATTTTGTCATTGTAAAATTGCTTCATTGTTCATTTCAATATTTTTAAATTTACTTGATTAATCAGTTTGTCATTGTAAAATTGCTTCATTGTTTATTTCATTATTTTTAAATTTACTTGATTAATCATTTTGTCATTGTAAAATTGCTTCATTGTTCATTTCATTATTTTTAAATTTACTTGATTAATCATTTTGTCATTGTAAAATGTCTTCATTGTTCATTTCATTATTTTTAAATTTACTTGATTAATCATTTTGTCATTGTAAAATTGCTTCATTGTTCATTTCATTATTTTTAAATTTACTTGATTAATCATTTTGTCATTGTAAAATGTCTTCATTGTTCATTTCATTATTTTTAAATTTACTTGATTAATCATTTTGTCATTGTAAAATTGCTTCATTGTTCATTTCATTATTTTTAAATTTACTTGATTAATCATTTTGTCATTGTTAAATTGCTTCATTGTTCATTTCATTATTTTTGAATTTACTTGATTAATCATTTTGTCATTGTAAAATTGCTTCATTGTTCATTTCATTATTTTTTAAATTTACTTGATTAATCATTTTGCCATTGTAAAATTGCTTCATTGTTCATTTCATTATCTTTTAATTTACTTGATTAATCATTTTGTCATTGTAAAATTGCTTCATTGTTCATTTCATTATTTTTTAAATTTACTTGATTAATCATTTTGTCATTGTAAAATGTCTTCATTGTTCATTTCATTATTTTTAAATTTACTTGATTAATCATTTTGTCATTGTAAAATTGCTTTATTGTTCATTTCATTATTTTTGAATTTACTTGATTAATCATTTTGTCATTGTTAAATTGGTTCATTGTTCATTTCATTATTTTTAAATTTACTTGATTAATCATTTTGCCATTGTAAAATTGCTTCATTGTTCATTTCATTATATTTAAAATTTTATTGATTAATCATTTTGTCATTGTAAAATGTCTTCATTGTTCCTTTCATTATTTTTAAATTTACTTGATTAATCAATTTGTCATTGTAAAATTGCATTATTGTTTATTTCATTATTTTTAAATTTACTTGATTAATCATTTTGTCATTGTAAAATGTCTTCATTGTTTATTTCATTATTTTTAAATTTACTTGACTAATCATTTTGTCATTGTTAAATTGCTTCATTGTTTATTTCATTATTTTTAAATTTACTTGATTAATCATTTTGTCATTGTAAAATTGCTTCATTGTTCATATCATTATTTTTAAATTTACTTGATTAATCATTTTGTCATTGTAAAATGTCTTCATTGTTCATTTCATTATTTTTAAATTTACTTGATTAATCATTTTGTCATTGTAAAATTGCTTCATTGTTCATTTCATTATTTTTTAAATTTACTTGATTAATCATTTTGTCATTGTAAAATTGCTTCATTGTTCATTTCATTATTTTTTAAATTTACTTGATTAATAATTTTGCCATTGTAAAATTGCTTCATTGTTCATTTCATTATTTTTTAAATTTACTTGACTAATCATTTTGCCATTGTAAAATTGCTTCATTGTTCATTTCATTATCTTTTAATTTATTTTATTAATCATTTTGTCATTGTAAAATTGCTTCATTGTTCATTTCATTATTTTTTAAATTTACTTGATTAATCATTTTGTCATTGTAAAATGTCTTCATTGTTCATTTCATTATTTTTAAATTTACTTGATTAATCATTTTGTCATTGCTAGATTTCCTCATTGTTCATTTTATTATATTTGAATTTACTTGATTAATCATTTTGTCTTTGTAAAATTGCTTCATTGTTCATTTCATTATTTTTAAATTTACTTGATTGATCATTTTGTCATTGTAAAATTTCTTCATTGTTCATTTCATTATTTTTAAATTTACTTCGTTAATCATTTTGTCATTGTAAAATTGGTTCATTGTTCATTTCATTATTTTTAAATTTACTTGATTAATCATTTTGTCATTGCTAGATTTCCTCATTGTTAATTTTATTATTTTTAAATTTACTTGATTAATCATTTTGTCTTTGTAAAATTGCTTCATTGTTCATTTCATTATTTTTAAATTTACTTGATTAATCATTTTGTCATTGTAAAATGTCTTCATTGTTCATTTCATTATTTTTAAATTTACTTGATAAATCATTTTGTCATTGTAAAATTGCTTCATTGTTCATTTCAATATTTTTAAATTTACTTGATTAATCAGTTTGTCATTGTAAAATTGCTTCATTGTTTATTTCATTATTTTTTAATTTACTTGATTAATCATTTTGTCATTGTAAAATTGCTTCATTGTTCATTTCATTATTTTTAAATTTACTTGATTAATCATTTTGTCATTGTAAAATGTCTTCATTGTTCATTTCATTATTTTTAAATTTACTTGATTAATCATTTTGTCATTGTTAAATGATCTTCATTGTTCATTTCATTATTTTTAAATTTACTTGATTAATCATTTTGTCATTGTAAAATGTCTTCATTGTTCATTTCATTATTTTTAAATTTACTTGATTAATCATTTTGTCATTGTAAAATTGCTTCATTGTTCATTTCATTATTTTTAAATTTACTTGATTAATCATTTTGTCATTGTTAAATTGCTTCATTGTTCATTTCATTATTTTTGAATTTACTTGATTAATCATTTTGTCATTGTAAAATTGCTTCATTGTTCATTTCATTATTTTTAAAATTTACTTGATTAATCATTTTGTCATTGTAAAATTGCTTCATTGTTCATTTCATTATTTTTTAAATTTACTTGATTAATCATTTTGTCATTGTAAAATTGCTTCATTGTTCATTTCATTATTTTTTAAATTTACTTGATTAATCATTTTGTCATTGTAAAATGTCTTAATTGTTCATTTCATTATTTTTAAATTTACTTAATTAATCATTTTGTCATTGTAAAATTGCTTCATTGTTCATTTCATTATTTTTAAATTTACTTGATTAATCATTTTGTCATTGTAAAATTGGTTCATTGTTCATTTCATTATTTTTAAATTTACTTGATTAATAATTTTGTCATTGTTAGATTTCCTCATTGTTCATTTTATTATTTTTAAATTTACTTGATTAATCATTTTGTCCTTGTAAAATTGCTTCATTGTTCATTTCATTATTTTTAAATTTACTTGATTAATCATTTTGTCATTGTAAAATGTCTTCATTGTTCATTTCATTATTTTTAAATTAACTTGATCAATCATTTTGTCATTGTAAAATTGCTTCATTGTTCATTTCATTATTTTTTAAATTTACTTGATTAATAATTTTGCCATTGTAAAATTGCTTCATTGTTCATTTCATTATTTTTTAAATTTACTTGATTAATCATTTTGCCATTGTAAAATTGCTTCATTGTTCATTTCATTATCTTTTAATTTACTTGATTAATCATTTTGTCATTGTAAAATTGCTTCATTGTTCATTTCATTATTTTTTAAATTTACTTGATTAATCATTTTGTCATTGTAAAATGTCTTCATTGTTAATTTAATTATTTTTAAATTTACTTGATTAATCATTTTGTCATTGCTAGATTTCCTCATTGTTCATTTTATTATATTTGAATTTACTTGATTTATCATTTTGTCTTTGTAAAATTGCTTCATTGTTCATTTCATTATTTTTAAATTTACTTGATTAATCATTTTGTCATTGTAAAATGTCTTCATTGTTCATTTCATTATTTTTAAATTTACTTGATTAATCATTTTGTCATTGTAAAATTGCTTCATTGTTCATTTCATTATTTTTAAATTTACTTGATTAATCATTTTGTCATTGTAAAATGTCTTCATTGTTCATTTCATTATTTTTAAATTTACTTGATTAATCAATTTGTCATTGTAAAATTGCATTATTGCTTATTTCATTATTTTTAAATTTACTTGATTAATCATTTTGTCATTGTAAAATTGCTTCATTGTTCATATCATTATTTTTAAATTTACTTGATTAATCATTTTGTCATTGTAAAATGTCTTCATTGTTCATTTCATTATTTTTTAAATTTACTTGATTAATCATTTTGTCATTGTAAAATTGCTTCATTGTTCATTTCAATAATTTTAAATTTACTTGATTAATCAGTTTGTCATTGTAAAATTGCTTCATTGTTTATTTCATTATTTTTAAATTTACTTGATTAATCATTTTGTCATTGTAAAATTGCTTCACTGTTCATTTCATTATTTTTAAATTTACTTGATTAATCATTTTGTCATTGTAAAATGTCTTCATTGTTCATTTCATTATTTTTAAATTTACTTGATTAATCATTTTGTCATTGTAAAATTGCTTCATTGTTCATTTCATTATTTTTAAATTTACTTGATTAATCATTTTGTCATTGTAAAATGTCTTCATTGTTCATTTCATTATTTTTAAATTTACTTGATTAATCATTTTGTCATTGTAAAATTGCTTCATTGTTCATTTTATTATTTTTAAATTTACTTGATTAATCATTTTGTCATTGTTAAATTGCTTCATTGTTCATTTCATTATTTTTGAATTTACTTGATTAATCATTTTGTCATTGTAAAATTGCTTCATTGTTCATTTCATTATTTTTTAAATTTACTTGATTAATCATTTTGCCATTGTAAAATTGCTTCATTGTTCATTTCATTATCTTTTAATTTACTTGATTAATCATTTTGTCATTGTAAAATTGCTTCATTGTTCATTTCATTATTTTTTAAATTTACACTGATTAATCATTTTGTCATTGTAAAATGTCTTCATTGTTCATTTCATTATTTTTAAATTTACTTGATTAATCATTTTGTCATTCCTAGATTTCCTCATTGTTCATTTTATTATATTTTAATTTACTTGATTAATCATTTTGTCTTTGTAAAATTGCTTCATTGTTCATTTCATTATTTTTAAATTTACTTGATTAATCAGTTTGTCATTGTAAAATGTCTTCATTGTTCATTTCATTATTTTTAAATTTACTTGATTAATCATTTTGTCATTGTAAAATTGCTTTATTGTTCATTTCATTATTTTTGAATTTACTTGATTAATCATTTTGTCATTGTTAAATTGGTTCATTGTTCATTTCATTATTTTTTAAATTTACTTGATTAATCATTTTGCCATTGTAAAATTGCTTCATTGTTCATTTCATTATATTTAAAATTTACTTGATTAATCATTTTGTCATTGTAAAATGTCTTCATTGTTCCTTTCATTATTTTTAAATTTACTTGATTAATCAATTTGTCATTGTAAAATTGCATTATTGTTTATTTCATTATTTTTAAATTTACTTGATTAATCATTTTGTCATTGTAAAATGTCTTCATTGTTCATTTCATTATTTTTAAATTTACTTGACTAATCATTTTGTCATTGTAAAATGGCTTCATTGTTTATTTCATTATTTTTAAATTTACTTGATTAATTATTTTGTCATTGTAAAATTGCTTCATTGTTCATATCATTATTTTTAAATTTACTTGATTAATCATTTTGTCATTGTAAAATGTCTTCATTGTTCATTTCATTATTTTTTAAATTTACTTGATTAATCATTTTGTCATTGTAAAATTGCTTCATTGTTCATTTCATTATTTTTTAAATTTACTTGATTAATCATTTTGTCATTGTAAAATTGCTTCATTGTTCATTTCATTATTTTTTAAATTTACTTGATTAATAATTTTGCCATTGTAAAATTGCTTCATTGTTCATTTCATTATTTTTTAAATTTACTTGACTAATCATTTTGCCATTGTAAAATTGCTTCATTGTTCATTTCATTATCTTTTAATTTACTTTATTAATCATTTTGTCATTGTAAAATTGCTTCATTGTTCATTTCATTATTTTTTAAATTTACTTGATTAATCATTTTGTCATTGTAAAATGTCTTCATTGTTCATTTCATTATTTTTAAATTTACTTGATTAATCATTTTGTCATTGCTAGATTTCCTCATTGTTCATTTTATTATATTTGAATTTACTTGATTAATCATTTTGTCTTTGTAAAATTGCTTCATTGTTCATTTCATTATTTTTAAATTTACTTGATTATTCATTTTGTCATTGTAAAATGTCTTCATTGTTCATTTCATTATTTTTAAATTTACTTCGTTAATCATTTTGTCATTGTAAAATTGGTTCATTGTTCATTTCATTATTTTTAAATTTACTTGATTAATCATTTTGTCATTGCTAGATTTCCTCATTGTTAATTTTATTATTTTTAAATTTACTTGATTAATCATTTTGTCATTGTAAAATTGCTTCATTGTTCATTTCATTATTTTTAAATTTACTTGATTAATCATTTTGTCATTGTAAAATGTCTTCATTGTTCATTTCATTATTTTTAAATTTACTTGATCAATCATTTTGTCATTGTAAAATTGCTTCATTGTTCATTTCAATATTTTTAAATTTACTTGATTAATCAGTTTGTCATTGTAAAATTGCTTCATTGTTTATTTCATTATTTTTAAATTTACTTGATTAATCATTTTGTCATTGTAAAATTGCTTCATTGTTCATTTCATTATTTTTAAATTTACTTGATTAATCATTTTGTCATTGTAAAATGTCTTCATTGTTCATTTCATTATTTTTAAATTTACTTGATTAATCATTTTGTCATTGTAAAATGTCTTCATTGTTCATTTCATTATTTTTAAATTTACTTGATTAATCATTTTGTCATTGTAAAATGTCTTCATTGTTCATTTCATTATTTTTAAATTTACTTGATTAATCATTTTGTCATTGTAAAATTGCTTCATTGTTCATTTCATTATTTTTAAATTTACTTGATTAATCATTTTGTCATTGTTAAATTGCTTCATTGTTCATTTCATTATTTTTGAATTTACTTGATTAATCATTTTGTCATTGTAAAATTGCTTCATTGTTCATTTCATTATTTTTAAAATTTACTTGATTAATCATTTTGTCATTGTAAAATTGCTTCATTGTTCATTTCATTATTTTTTAAATTTACTTGATTAATCATTTTGTCATTGTAAAATTGCTTCATTGTTCATTTTATTATTTTTTAAATTTACTTGATTAATCATTTTGTCATTGTAAAATGTCTTAATTGTTCATTTCATTATTTTTAAATTTACTTAATTAATCATTTTGTCATTGTAAAATTGCTTCATTGTTCATTTCATTATTTTTAAATTTACTTGATTAATCATTTTGTCATTGTAAAATTGGTTCATTGTTCATTTCATTATTTTTAAATTTACTTGATTAATAATTTTGTCATTGTTAGATTTCCTCATTGTTCATTTTATTATTTTTAAATTTACTTGATTAATCATTTTGTCCTTGTAAAATTGCTTCATTGTTCATTTCATTATTTTTAAATTTACTTGATTAATCAATTTGTCATTGTAAAATGTCTTCATTGTTCATTTCATTATTTTTAAATTAACTTGATCAATCATTTTGTCATTGTAAAATTGCTTAATTGTTCATTTCATTATTTTTTAAATTTACTTGATTAATAATTTTGCCATTGTAAAATTGCTTCATTGTTCATTTCATTTTTTTTTAAATTTACTTGATTAATCATTTTGCCATTGTAAAATTGCTTCATTGTTCATTTCATTATCTTTTAATTTACTTGATTAATCATTTTGTCATTGTAAAATTGCTTCATTGTTCATTTCATTATTTTTTAAATTTACTTGATTAATCATTTTGTCATTGTAAAATGTCTTCATTGTTCATTTAATTATTTTTAAATTTACTTGATTAATCATTTTGTCATTGCTAGATTTCCTAATTGTTCATTTTATTATATTTGAATTTACTTGATTTATCATTTTGTCTTTGTAAAATTGCTTCATTGTTCATTTCATTATTTTTAAATTTACTTGATTAATCATTTTGTCATTGTAAAATGTCTTCATTGTTCATTTCATTATTTTTAAATTTACTTGATTAATCATTTTGTCATTGTAAAATTGCTTCATTGTTCATTTCATTATTTTTGAATTTACTTGATTAATCATTTTGTCATTGTAAAATTGGTTCATTGTTCATTTCATTATTTTTAAATTTACTTGATTAATCATTTTGCCATTGTAAAATTGCTTCATTGTTCATTTCATTATATTTAAAATTTACTTGATTAATCATTTTGTCATTGTAAAATGTCTTCATTGTTCATTTCATTATTTTTAAATATACTTGATTAATCAATTTGTCATTGTAAAATTGCATTATTGTTTATTTCATTATTTTTAAATTTACTTGATTAATCATTTTGTCATTGTAAAATGTCTTCATTGTTCATTTCAATATTTTTAAATTTACTTGACTAATCATTTTGTCATTGTTAAATTGCTTCATTGTTTATTTCATTATTTTTAAATTTACTTGATTAATCATTTTGTCATTGTAAAATTGCTTCATTGTTCATATCATTATTTTTAAATTTACTTGATTAATCATTTTGTCATTGTAAAATGTCTTCATTGTTCATTTCATTATTTTTTAAATTTACTTGATTAATCATTTTGTCATTGTAAAATGTCTTCATTGTTCATTTCATTATTTTTAAATTTACTTAATTAATCATTTTGTCATTGTAAAATTGCTTCATTGTTCATTTCATTATTTTTAAATTTACTTGATTAATCATTTTGTCATTGTAAAATTGCTTCATTGTTCATTTCATTTTTTTTAAATTTACTTCATTAATCATTTTGTCATTGCTAGATTTCCTCATTGTTCATTTTATTATTTTTAAATTTACTTGATTAATCATTTTGTCTTTGTAAAATTGCTTCATTTTTCATTTCATTATTTTTAAATTTACTTGATTAATCATTTTGTCATTGTAAAATGTCTTCATTGTTCATTTCATTATTTTTAAATTTACTTGATCAATCATTTTGTCATTGTAAAATTGCTTCATTGTTCATTTCAATATTTTTAAATTTACTTGATTAATCAGTTTGTCATTGTAAAATTGCTTCATTGTTTATTTCATTATTTTTAAATTTACTTGATTAATCATTTTGTCATTGTAAAATTGCTTCATTGTTCATTTCATTATTTTTAAATTTACTTGATTAATCATTTTGTCATTGTAAAATGTCTTCATTGTTCATTTCATTATTTTTAAATTTACTTGATTAATCATTTTGTCATTGTAAAATTGCTTCATTGTTCATTTCATTATTTTTAAATTTACTTGATTAATCATTTTGTCATTGTAAAATGTCTTCATTGTTCATTTTATTATTTTTAAATTTACTTGATTAATCATTTTGTCATTGTAAAATTGCTTCATTGTTCATTTCATTATTTTTAAATTTACTTGATTAATCATTTTGTCATTGTTAAATTGCTTCATTGTTCATTTCATTATTTTTGAATTTACTTGATTAATCATTTTGTCATTGTAAAATTGCTTCATTGTTTATTTCATTATTTTTAAAATTTACTTGATTAATCATTTTGTCATTGTTAAATTGCTTCATTGTTCATTTAATTATTTTTGAATTTACTTGATTAATCATTTTGTCATTGTAAAATTGCTTCATTGTTCATTTCATTATTTTTTAAATTTACTTGATTAATCATTTTGTCATTGTAAAATTGCTTCATTGTTCATTTAATTATTTTTTAAATTTACTTGATTAATCATTTTGCCATTGTAAAATATCTTCATTGTTCATTTCATTATTTTTTTAATTTACTTGATTAATCATTTTGTCATTGTAAAATTGCTTCATTGTTCATTTCATTATTTTTAAATTTACTTGATTAATCATTTTGTCATTGTAAAATTGCTTCATTGTTCATTTCATTATTTTTGAATTTACTTGATTAATCATTTTGTCATTGTAAAATTGGTTCATTGTTCATTTCATTATTTTTAAATTTACTTGATTAATCATTTTGCCATTGTAAAATTGCTTCATTGTTCATTTCATTATATTTAAAATTTACTTGATTAATCATTTTGTCATTGTAAAATGTCTTCATTGTTCATTTCATTATTTTTAAATTTACTTGATTAATCAATTTGTCATTGTAAAATTGCATTATTGTTTATTTCATTATTTTTAAATTTACTTGATTAATCATTTTGTCATTGTAAAATGTCTTCATTGTTCATTTCATTATTTTTAAATTTACTTGACTAATCATTTTGTCATTGTTAAATTGCTTCATTGTTTATTTCATTATTTTTAAATTTACTTGATTAATCATTTTGTCATTGTAAAATTGCTTCATTGTTCATATCATTATTTTTAAATTTACTTGATTAATCATTTTGTCATTGTAAAAGGTCTTCATTGTTCATTTCATTATTTTTTAAATTTACTTGATTAATCATTTTGTCATTGTAAAATTGCTTCATTGTTCATTTCATTATTTTTTAAATTTACTTGATTAATCATTTTGTCATTGTAAAATTGCTTCATTGTTCATTTCAATATTTTTAAATTTACTTGATTAATCAGTTTGTCATTGTAAAATTGCTTCATTGTTTATTTCATTATTTTTAAATTTACTTGATTAATCATTTTGTCATTGTAAAATTGCTTCATTGTTCATTTCATTATTTTTAAATTTACTTGATTAATCATTTTGTCATTGTAAAATGTCTTCATTGTTAATTTCATTATTTTTAAATTTACTTGATTAATCATTTTGTCATTGTAAAATTGCTTCATTGTTCATTTCATTATTTTTAAATTTACTTGATTAATCATTTTGTCATTGTTAAATTGCTTCATTGTTCATTTCATTATTTTTGAATTTACTTGATTAATCATTTTGTCATTGTAAAATTGCTTCATTGTTCATTTCAATTTTTTTAAAATTTACTTGATTAATCATTTTGTCATTGTTAAATTGCTTCATTGTTCATTTCATTATTTTTGAATTTACTTGATTAATCATTTTGTCATTGTAAAATTGCTTCATTGTTCATTTCATTATTTTTTAAATTTACTTGATTAATCATTTTGCCATTGTAAAATTGCTTCATTGTTCATTTCATTATCTTTTAATTTACTTGATTAATCATTTTGTCATTGTAAAATTGCTTCATTGTTCATTTCATTATTTTTTAAATTTACTTGATTAATCATTTTGTCATTGTAAAATGTCTTCATTGTTCATTTCATTATTTTTAAATTTACTTGATTAATCATTTTGTCATTGCTAGATTTCCTCATTGTTCATTTTATTATATTTGAATTTACTTGATTAATCATTTTGTCTTTGTAAAATTGCTTCATTGTTCATTTCATTATTTTTAAATTTACTTGATTAATCATTTTGTCATTGTAAAATGTCTTCATTGTTCATTTCATTATTTTTAAATTTACTTGATTAATCATTTTGTCATTGTAAAATTGGTTCATTGTTCATTTCATTATTTTTAAATTTACTTGATTAATCATTTTGTCATTGCTAGATTTCCTCATTGTTCATTTTATTATTTTTAAATTTACTTGATTAATCATTTTGTCTTTGTAAAATTGCTTCATTGTTCATTTCATTATTTTTAAATTTACTTGATTAATCATTTTGTCATTGTAAAATTGCTTCATTGTTCATTTCATTATTTTTAAATTTACTTGATCAATCATTTTGTCATTGTAAAATTGCTTCATTGTTCATTTCAATATTTTTAAATTTACTTGATTAATCAGTTTTTCATTGTAAAATTGCTTCATTGTTTATTTCATTATTTTTAAATTTACTTGATTAATCATTTTGTCATTGTAAAATTGCTTCATTGTTCATTTCATTATTTTTAAATTTACTTGATTAATCATTTTGTCATTGTAAAATTGCTTCATTGTTCATTTCATTATTTTTTAAATTTACTTGATTAATCATTTTGTCATTGTAAACTTGCTTCATTGTTCATTTCATTATTTTTAAATTTACTTGATTAATCATTTTGTCATTGTAAAATTGCTTCATTGTTCATTTAATTATTTTTTAAATTTACTTGATTAATCATTTTGCCATTGTAAAATATCTTCATTGTTCATTTCATTATTTTTTTAATTTACTTGATTAATCATTTTTCCATTGTAAAATTGCTTCATTGTTCATTTCATTATTTTTTAAATTTACTTGATTAATCATTTTGCCATTGTAAAATTGCTTCATTGTTCATTTCATTATTTTTTTAAATTTACTTGATTAATCATTTTGTCATTGTAAAATTGCTTCATTGTTCATTTCATTATTTTTTAAATTTATTTGATTAATCATTTTGCCATTGTAAAATTGCTTCATTGTTCATTTCATTATTTTTTATATTTACTTGATTAATCATTTTGCCATTGTAAAATTGCTTCATTGTTCGAATCTCCATTGGAAATTCAATTCATTGCTAATTTCAGCATTTTAAAAAGCTCTTCCCTGTTCATTTCACCATTTTAATATTGGTTCATTGTTGATTTAACAATTGTAAAATTGTTTCAGTGTTCATTTTACCTTTTTTAAATTGCTTCAGTGATTATTTTTCACTGAAACAATTTTTTCTTACTCAATTTTAAAAAGTTCTTTGGAATTGTTCTTCATTTAGCATTTTGTTTGTTGACGATTTTTCACATTTTCAAATTTATATTCTAAGTTTATTAGTTTGCCCCCGCTATTGGAGATAGCTTTATTTTACTCATTACAAAACTTGTGTGCAAAATAATATTGAATAAGATAAAAATAATCAATAAGATAAAAAGCTATAGCAAACATCTAAATGACTACTTTAACCACAGTTCCTGATTTCAAAAAAAGAAAAATTAAAAGATTCATCTGCCTTACTTTTAATGCTAGGTTTATTTATGGTGTCTTTTAAATTCAATAAAAACCCTCCAAAATTTGCTGATGAGGAGACCTTGCTTACCAAAAAACTATATATAATTATTCTACATAACTTGATGTATACCACAATAAAAAGCATTGTTTTCCGAAACGATCGTACAGATAATTGTTTTTGTTGTTGTTCCTTCTTATGAAACTGATTTTTAATTTAGTTAAAATTTGATTTTTAAATTTTAAATTATAAATCACATTACTTAATATTGAATTAGCTCTAGGACATTTAACTATCGAGCTTATTATATATCTAAATTACAACGAGCTCTTTCTATTTCCTGTATTTTAATTAAACTAGTAATTTCACTGTTACATAAAAAATACACTCAGCTCTTTAGACTATTGTTCTAATCTCCTTTAAATTATATATATATATATATATATATATAACACAACTTTCATCTGTTGATTTGTTTATACATGCGTGGCCGTGGTATATGTATATATATATATATGCATATATATATATATACATATATATATACATATATAATATACCAAACGTTATACATCTATAGATTTATACAAGTGTTTTCAGTATACATATATAGCACGTCCACACAGCCACACATGTATAAAAAATTAACAGATGAAAGTTATGTTATGCATGTATGTATGTATGTATATATATATATATATATATTTATATTTATATATATATATATATATATATATATATATATATATATATATATACATTAGTTCTTAAACTAATTAATCTGTCATTATGGATTTTGTGAACACTGCGTAGAGGGTTCATTGAATTTTATTTCATACAAATAGGATAAAATATTGAGGAAAAGTTAGATATCTCTTATTTTTGTGACATTTTAATGATATGTATTGACCATCAATCAATAAGTATAACTTTAATGTCAGTTTTTTGGGGGCGGTATTTAAATGTTTTTTTACAGGCAACAATATGAACAGATACGCATTGAATAAAAACCGTAGTCATGAGTCGTCGATGAGTCAAAATTCTCCAAATTTTAAATTTCCCTTCAAACTTGTTAATCTTAAGTTTTAGATTTTAAACATTTTCTAGATTCTTAATCATCTAATCGATTTGGATCAAATTTAGAATAATTATTATTGACATCAAGTTTACAATAATTATATTCGTATTATATATTATTTTTATTGGACTCTTTTGAAATGAGTAATTTACGCATAATTTCTTCTTTTTTTAGCGGACATTTATCCTCATCTTCATAGTTGTTGTTGTTGTTTCACCACGTTTTGGCAAAATTATCCTTTGACCTTTTTCAGAAAATTAACCACGACGGGATAGGAATGCTGAGTATTGTAGCTCTATCGCCAGTAAATGTTGCTTTCCATAGTTATTGTAGTCTCACAATAACGTGGTTTTTGTCTAACAATAACGTGTTTTTTTTCTTCCTCACAATAACGTGGTTTTGTCTCAAAATAACGTGGTTTTTTTCTCACAATAACGTGTTTTTTTCTCACAATAACGTGGTTTTGTCTCACAATAACGTGGTTTTGTCGCACAATAACGTGTTTTTTTCTCACAATGACGTGGTTTTGTCTCACAATGACGTGGTTTTGTCTCACAATGACGTGGTTTCGTCTCATAATAACGTGGTTTTGATCTCACAATAACGTGGTTTTGATCTCACAATAACGTGGTTTTGTCTCACAATAACGTGGTTTTGTCGCACAATAACGTGTTTTTTCTCACAATGACGTGGTTTTGTCTCACAATGACGTGGTTTTGTCTCACAATGACGTGGTTTTGTCTCACAATAACGTAGTTTTGATCTCACAATAACGTGGTTTTGTCTCACAATAACGTGGTTTAGATCTCACAATAACGTGGTTTTGTATCACAATAACGTGTTTTTTTCTCACAATAACGTGGTTTCGTCTCATAATAACGTGTTTTTTCTCACAATAACGTTGTTTTGTCTCACAATAACGTGGTTTTGTCGCACAATAACGTGTTTTTTTCTCACAATAACGTGGTTTTGTCACACAATAAGGTGTTTTTTCTCACAATAACGTGGTTTTGTCTCACAATAACGTGTTTTTTTCTCACAATAACGTGTTTTTTTCTCACAATAACGTGGTTTTGTCTCACAATAACGTGGTTTTTGTTTCACAATAACCTAATGAGAAAACAACTATAAAGATGAGAATTACAGACAGCAATAAAAAAGAACGAATTATGCTGTATTTTAATTTCAAAAGTGGACATTAAACTGTTACAAACCTGTTCTGTTTGAAAACGTGAATTTTTCTATCATATATGTGTGTGTATGAGTGTGTATGTGTTTGTATGTGTATGTATGTGCGTGTGTGCGTGGGTGTGTGTATGTGTGGAGAGAGAGATGTACATGTGCCTGTTGCTGATAAAAATACATTTTTCTGTGTAGCGTGCATATGAATGCTTCTACATTTATCGATTCTTAGAAAAAGCCGAATGAACACACACACATTTATATATATATATATATGTGTGTGTGTGTGTGTGTGTGTGTGTGTGTGTGTGTGTAATTTTAGTTATACATCATATAAAATGCATTCTATTATCAGGTACACTCAAACATTCTTGATGAGTTCATCTGACCCAGCTACAATGATCTACTCACCCAATTGCTCTATACCACACTCTGATAAAGTAATGGTATCGACCAAAAAAAAAGGGGTCGGCCTATTATTACACATTCTCTAGAGACTGCATGACCGGAAATTGTTGCGATAATATTAGCGCATGCGTGGCACTGTAGCGTGCCAGAATCGGGTCCGGATGCCGGCGGGCAAGAATTCGGGTTGCGAAACTCGAAAACTCCATTTAACCAATTTCGAACGATCAAAGACAAGGTTTTATGCCACCAATTCCAAGTCGCGCGTTTCCTGGAAGCCGTTCGACCCAATCAGTCATTCATCCTTTCCCAACTTCCGCCCGATGCCTGTTTGATCGATATTCCTTTATTTTATTTCTTCTTTATTTCCTTCTTTTTTATTTATTTCTTTATTTTAGTTCTTCTATTTCCATTGTAACCGTCTCTTTCTATTACACACATTGCGTGAAATGCTGCAGTAAGCGTTTTTATTTCTTTCACCCGGGCACTACCTCTATTATCTTACTCTTTTCCTCTTCCTTTTTCTCCTTTTCGCCCTTTACTCCCCGTTTGGTGCTCTCTCTCTCTCTCTCTCTCTCTCTCTCTCTCTCTCATTCTCTCTTCCTTTCGTACCTCTTTCCTCTCCCTAATTTTTCTTTCGGTTTCACATTTTATCACCCTTGTCTCACTCTCTATCTCTCGTATATTTCAAATTGTTTTACTCTTTTAAGTGTTCTGCATTAGTGGTTACAAAGAATGCACTAACATAGTTTAGATTAATTTTTACATTTAGACGATAATACTCTGGTGGAATTCAAAAAATTATGGCAATATAATAAGTTATTTGCTTTAACAAGAAAAATACGTGGTTTTGTTAAAGAACACACGAAAACAAAACAATTTTCGTTAGATACTAAACGTGGAATTAAAAAGAAGACTCAATCCACAACATCTCATCATCAACGACTATCGTCTTTTTATACCTCAGAAGTCTGCCACAGGGAAAGAGATCGAATTTCAATGAAGTGGTTATATCAAAAACTAAAACGTACTTTTAGACCAAAACAAATCTTTTTACAAAACGATATTGACTTATTTGATAAGTGCTAGTATCCGTGTATCTCTCGACAAAGAAAACTATGCTGATAACTAAAGTCAAATTTGCCTAAAAGATGTTTTATTTAGTTTGTTCTGGAAGTTATTAAGGCGTGGGTTATTTTATTTATATATAAAATTTTACAACAAATCTCAGTTTATTGTAAATTTTCTTTTTTATAAATAACATGTGGAAAAAACACAAAGTTGGGTAGCGGTGGAGGTGAAGAGTTCAGTTCAGGTTTTCTTTATTCTCTAAACTAATTTCAGCAAAATACCACATTCACGCTATGAGTAAAACTTCACACATTGACCACTTGACATGTTATAATGAACTTGTAACAGCGTACACTTCATGTTGGAAAAATTGGTCAAGTAATAAAGCGAATTAAATGAATAAATCAAAAAGATGAAAAGGGTTTTATATAGAAAGAAAATATATCGGTCACAGCGCTGGTTGGCCTTCAGGTCACGATCCCAGTGTAGAGCACCAATGAAATCTTTTTTCTCACCAATGAAGCCATTTTCTACTCTTGCTGAATTTGTTTATTTGTAAATAAAAAAATTGAAAACCGACGTTGTGTCTTACTCTGCACTCGTGGGAGGGCAGGTAAATAGGAACTTTTACGCCCACTTGCTAAGATTAAAAACAAGATATAATTAAAGTTAAATGATTGAGCTTAAGGAATCTTCCAAATAATTTGGAATTAATTAAATGTTCATATAAAACTATATTTTTGAATATATATTCCGCACACAGCAGTCTAACTTGTTATATATAATAAGCTCGATGACGTGTTACATCAGTTTTCCAAATATATATCTTGTAAGTTATAATCCAATAACAAAAAAAAAAAAACAGAATAATCAATGATCATAATTTTTGTTTATTTGTTTATTTATTGTTATTATTGTTATTATTATTATTATTATTATTATTATTATTATTATTATTAACATTATTATTATTATTATTATTATTATATATCATCATCGTCGTCGTCGTCGTGGGATATTATTATTATTATCATTATTATTATTATGTTTATTATTATTATCTTTATTATTATTATGTTTATTATTATTATTATGTTTAATATTATTATTATTATATATTATTATTATTATTATTATTATTATTATATATCATCATCGTCGTCGTCGTCGTCGTGGGATATTATTATTATTATTATTATTATTATTATTATTATTATGTTGTTCATCATCATCATTATTATTATTATTATTATTATTATTATTATTATTATTATTAATATTATTATTATTATCATTATTGGCGGCTCACAAGAAGCTTTCACACAGATCTTCAGAGATCTTTCACTGAAAACAGCCAGTGCTGTCGACTGGAAGCTGAATGATAACAAGTCTCCCCATGTTTCCAGTACTCTACACGTCTTTCGATAACATTTGCAAATAAATTTTCACTATCGCAACAGCTGGTTGCCATTGATTTCTCGTTGGCAGCAGCTATTGGTCTTTGCTGGGATTTGAGTGGCAATAAGCCTCCCCAGGGTCCCAGTTCTCTTCGCACTTATTCGGCTGAGGTTTGGTCAGTTCATCGGTCTTTCCTTCCTACTTGACTCTACTTGGTTATTTGGTCTCGCTCTTTTTTGAGGGAGGGGGAGCAGTGATGTGGCAATGGGGTAAGGGTTGAGTTGGAGAACTTATAGATATGCGGTTTTAATGTGATCGAATATTATATTATTCGTCAGAGCGAAATGAGTTCATCAATGGCACAATGATGTATATCCTCTATCACTACAATGAAACACGCGTAAGATATTTATGGAAAATATAGGCATCTGCATATAAGTAAAATATTTTAAAATTCAAATTAAACAATAATCATACTTGTAGCTGATTCTGTCTTTGGTTATTTTAATGTACCTATTTACTATGCCTCCCCACGGGACAGAGTTAGACACCAGGGTCGTTTTTTAACGTGGAGAAAAGGTACAAAAATAAAAATTGTCTCAGTCGTGAAGGATTTCTCCTCCACTGAAAGGGAACAAGAAATAGAAGTGCAGCATCTGAAGAACAGATGGTGTTTATTTGCTCCCCCACCGAACAAATTAGGCACAAGGCCGATTTTTAATGTGAGGAGTGAAGGGAGGGGGAAGGGAAAAAGGGGACCAGCTCCCGAGAGGTGGGAAATGGGAGCTGGTTAAAGGTCAGGCATGTGGGGTTGATATTTATTTGCTGCCCACATCAGCAAAATGTGGCACAAGGCCGGAAAGTGGGAACCCCGCAGGCTCCCCTAAAGGAGGGGCACTCCTGCAATTTTAAAAATTGCCTGAGTAACCCCGTCGGCATTCCCCGGTCGGGGCGCCTCAAGCAGCAAGCAATAAACTTGCCCCACCGGAAAGCCCGGTGGCAAGGCCTGGGAGGGTGGACCTCCTAGGTATTACCCAGGCGGTGTACCTCAGTCCAACAGGTGCTGGGCCGATTCCCGGCCCTTCACCTGTTGGGCTGAGTGTCAAGTGACGAATCCTTGACTTGACTGGTCAGATATGTGGGGTTGCCCCCACATCTGGTCTTTGCTAGTCATAGCTAGTCATAGCTTGCAGTATCTGCCGGAACAGATACTACACTTTGATCTTGACCAAAAGGCCAATTCACCAGTAATATATATATATATATATATATATATATATATATATATATATATATATATCCTTCTTAAGTAAGAGAAAAATCCAAGTTGTCCTCGACGGTCGTACATCTAAACATTATGACATAAATGCGGGAGTACCTCAGGGGTCTATCCTTGGACCTCTATTATTCCTGATATTCATAAATGACCTCCCTGATAAAATTGTTTGGGAGATGAGTGTATTTGCCGATGACACCACTCTCCATGACATATATGAGGGGAAAACAAATGAACACATATCCAAGGAAATGGTAGAAACACTAGAGAATGATCTCCAATCTGTAGTGGAATGGGGACAAAAATGGATGGTCACATTCAATGCTGCTAAGACTAAACTTGTTTCCTTCAATAACTACAAGAAATCTTCTCTACCACCAATAGCAATGGCCAAGAACACATTGCCTGAAAGTACTTCTTTTAAACTCCTCGGCCCAACGTTTACAGGGAATATGAACTGGAATAGATACATTGAGAGCATTGCCAAGGCTGCTGCAAGGAAGGTTGGCTCCCTCTACCGTGCTAGAAAACTACTTACGCCTGACAGTATCCTATACCTCTATAAGGCCACCATTCGCCCATGTATGGAGTACTGTTGTCACATTTGGGCTGATGCATCTGCTGCTTGTCTCTCGCTCCTGGACAGGGTTCAAAAGAGAGTCGCCAACCTGATAGGTCCTGAACTGTCATCTAGGCTTCAGCCTTTGTCCCATCGATGAGATGTTGCATCACTCTGCCTGTTCTACAAATACTTTAATGGTGAATGCTCTGACGAACTGCAAACACTTGTATCTCCTCGACGTTACCCCCGACAAACCCGACAAGCTACTAAGTCTCATCACTTTACAGTAGAGATCCCTATGTGCAAGAAAGTCTTTTACTCCAATAGTTTCTTCCCAAGAACTGCAGGTCTTTGGAACTCCATTCCGGGATTCTGCTTTCCCAACTGTACTGATATGCTGAAGTTCAAGTGTAATGTGAACAAACATCTTTTTACTCATCTCTCTTCATAATGATTCTGCTAATTAAGTCTCTGATAGTAGCCCCCTGCTTCAAAGTGGCAATGTGCCTTGTTTGGGGTGAAAATTGAATAAAATACATATACATATATATATATATATATATATATATATATATATAATAGATTTATAAGGCTTTCACCATCCAAATAATAAATTTGTTGTTGCTTTTGTTTTACGGCATACTAACCCTTTTTAGGTTATATAATGCCGAATCCAGTGCTTTCGAAGAACAATTTTTAATAGAGTATATATATATATTTTTTTTAAGTCGGTTTCTATTTAACCCATAGTGGAGACCTTAACAGGTACTACCAGTCCGGGTTAGAGTGGACCTGGGAGCAATGGCAATTAAAAGGTGGCCCCACACTCCCCAAAGCCCGCCAAAGAATAAATTAACAACACCAATTGCTATTTATCTATTTATCCCCCCTTCTGTGCCTTCCCCTCTCTTTCTATCTTTCTACCTCTCGCAACTACGTTCATATCCAAACTCAGTTGGCCAATAGCACCCCGATCCCCCCTCTCTGTCTCTATTCCTCTCTCTCTTTCTTTCTTTCTCTCTCTCTCTCTACTTAACCCATTCAAGCGAGCGATCCACTTGATCTATATTAACCAGGTCGTTCACCGAATAAGAAAACTAAACCATTAAACCAACAAATAAAATAGAAAACAGGAAAAAATAAATTAATTAAATAAAATAAAAGATTAAGTGAAAAGAAACAAATTATAAAAAACAAATTATAAAAAAAATATAAAAAACAAATTTAAACAATTATTATAATGATAACAAAAATGTTAATTACTCAAATTACGCTATACATATACACATGTCCCCCATATATTGGCTGCGGTATCTTGCACAACCATTTTTATGTTATTTCTTTCTTTCATTCTTTGATCTAGATCTAATAAATCGGTAACATCAATCATTTAACAAAGGAGCTTCCCTGAAATATATCATGAAGCATTGTCATATAACGTAATAGTTAATAGTTAATTTCAATGTATACCGCTTTCGTTTAACGAGTCGGGATTGTTATGATAAAAAACCTAATCACCGTTTCGAATTAAGCTCAATATATCTATTAAATAGGTGCAGGGCATATGTGACACGGTCAGGCGTCTTGATTTTGAATGATGGTCACTGTTAGATAGTGCGGCCCGAAAAGCGGAATTGGCGCTGGTGGTGTATTTTTTTTAATCGAAGAAAAAAACGACGGAATTACATTTTCGTTTGTTAAATATGGGAATATGCAAAATAAGGTCCATCTTTCTTAATTTAAACAAAAAACACTCACGTCTAAAAATAGAAATCAGATGAACAATACATGGAATGTCTCGGTCGATATTCGATTATTCTATGTCAACGAAATCGAGTATCTAGCAGATCGAGTTACGCTTACGTGTAGGTCGGAGTCTCTGGGCGAACGTGACAGAAATCATATAAAAAAACGTGCAGATTTTAGCAAGGGAGTAGTCGGCCGGCGGAACCGGTGAAGAGACAATCAGCTCGAGTTGAGTAAGCCGCGCCCTCTGGTCCCATCCTTAGAATCGAGACGCCTGGCAGTGTTGATTGCCCCACCCCGGTTCTTTTCTAAATATAACAAGCGTTGATGTTTTTTTTTTTTTTTGTGGCGTTATCATCATCACCAACACCACACGATAAAACGTCTTACATATATAGTGCAAAACTTTGTTGACATTCAAAGACTTACATGTTTTCTTTTTTGTAACTTTTGTTTATTTTATCCTGGATTTCTTCAGTACAGCCGTTTCGTTAATGGGATGGCAACTTTATTATTGTATGTGTTCATAAAAATTCCGTGTCCTCACCAACTCGTCAGATGTTGTTTCTATTTGATGTTACCAACAAAAGTTTGATTTTGTACATGAAAAACCTGGTGTTTGGGGAAATGAAATTCCATTCCCACGTTGCTACATGTCAGCCATCTTGGGTGTCACCCAAGACAAGTATTTTGTAAATAATTTTTAATGTCGTATCCCGAATTTCTACTATATATACATATATAATGTATATTGTGAAAGCACGCCGCATTCATTCTGTGAAGCATAGTAAATTGTAAGATCCCTTAAACACTTCCATCCCAAATTTTAAGAAATGTTCATGCGCGTGTATTGTACTTAGCCTAGATAAGAAAAAAAGTAAAGCGATACGTTGCAGCTGCCATTTTGGGGAAATACAAATAATTTAAATATGCCAATAAGCAAGCGAATGCTGAATTAGTAAATATGATCCCTTTTTTCGAAAGGAACGCATGCTTTCTCCCATATTCATATATGGTCTATATTGACTTGGGCGAGTCTGCTTCACTTTATTTATTCCTGTCATTGAAGTGGAAGAAAAAAGTTTTTTTCTTGTTTTGCTCTTGCTGGATCTACGTGTTTTTATTCTAACTGTTTTCCCTTCTCTTTCACTGCCTTTCTCTTACTTTTACAGACAGCCAGACAGACAAACAGACACACACACACACACACACACACTTTACAACATTCACATACCTTTTCTTTCATTCTCGGCTAGTAAGAAGATATCTCCCTCGGTTTACGTCGGTTTGGTATTCAGTAATTATTCCTTTTTAAAATATCCCATTTCAATTTTTAGAGAAAATGGATAATCCCTGTAAGACTGTCTACACATAGCACCTACAATGAAGCAAGCTTTACGTAGTCTACAACTAAACTTCTGAATTGGTATTGCTTGACATGGTTAGATTTAGTGTTAAGTTACTACGCCTTTTCTGAATTGTTATTGGTTGATCCATCGATCATGATTCATCTATAACTGCACCTAGATCGATATTTATCGAGTCCTGTCAAAATAAAACATCAAAGGTGACTGGAAACAATATGTAGTTAACATGTAAATACTTGCTATTTCAAAGATTTCTCTTTCTACTAGATTCGTTTCACAACCAAGGCTTGAGATTCTAGTCTACTCTTTTTATGTAACCAATAACTAAATTGGAAATACATAAATTACTTGTTTTATTTCTGCGATTTTGCAATGTAGTTAACAAGACAACAGAGTGAAGAAAAACAAACAACAAATAACCGTTACCAAATGCAAGAAAGTGTAATCTTCGATTAGTCTACATGGCTTTAAAAATTTTTAACTTTGAAAAATGTGCGATGTTTATAAAATAATTTTATGGCAATTTTTAAAGCTCTCTCTAAACTTTTTCTCTGATATAATGCAAATTATCTGGTATAATGCAAATTATATGGTATAATGCAAATTATCTGGTATAATGCAAAGTATTTTGAAATAACAAAGAACGCAAAATCAATCCGTTTAAAATCCGTTTATAATATAGAAGTCTGTCAAGAATAAACTTTTTATCAATTACGAGGGGCGTGCAATAAGTAATGCCCTTGACCCACTTCCAATAGCAATGGAGCAACGAAACTTGGCACAGTTATTAGTCATTCTCTATATAGGAACCACCCAGAGTGATGCATTTCTCCCATCCTTTGATGCATCTCTGGAGATCGTTTTTGTAGAACACCCCAGGTTAATCCTCCAACCACGACGTGACTACAGAAATCGAGGCTGCATCATCTGGGAAACGCTTTTCATTAAAAAAACAACCTCATGGCTGGGAAGATGTGAAAGTCAGAGGGTGCAAGGTCAGGAGAGTACGGAGGATGGGGAGGATCTCATAATCACACGCGCGTGCTTCTGATCTGGCGACATGCGAGTTGTCCTACAGGAGGAGGGTACCTTTGCTGATCTTGCCCCACCTCTTGATTTTGATAGCTTCCCTTAATTTCCTCAAAAGTGAAGCATAATAAGCTCCTGTAATTGTGGTACCCTTTGACAGGAAATCTGTCATCACTACTCTGTCCTGGTTCCAGAAGACTGTGAGCATGACCTTGCCAGCGGAGGCCAGCAACCTTGCCTTCTTTGGAGGTGGTGAGTCCAAGTGCTTTCACTGCATTGACTGGGCTTTGGTCTCTGGATCATAGTGATGGACCCAGGTTTCATCCTGTATAATCAGTCTTTTGAAAAACTTTGACTCATCTTCTTGGCACATCTCCAAATTCATCCTCGAGCACTCGACGCGTTCTCGCTTCTGGAATGGTGTTAGCAACCTGGGAATCCATCTGGCAGACACCTTATGCATATAAAAATGGTCATGAATGATAGTTTTCACAGACCCTGTATTAATCTTGACATCTTGGGCTATTTGGCGAATAATAATGCGCCGATCTTCCAAAATGGCAGCCTAAAATTGACGAACATATGCCTCATCAATGGCAGAAGGGGGGCGACCAGGTTTGGGAGCTGTTTCCACAGACTTCCGGCCATGTTTGAATTCACGATGCCAGTGTTTTCCAAGGTCATATGATAGGGCATTATCACTATAGGTTTCTTTCATTTCATCAAAAGTCTCCTGTGGTGTGCGTCCTTTCAAATACAAAAACCGGATCACTGCTCGACATTCAACAGACTCCATTTCACACCTGACTCAATTCAAACACCTGTAAAACAGAAACTACAATTATTTCAGAGCTGTAATTTGCCACATAACTAGTAGAGATATAAATCATTGCACATGTAAAATTTCAGATAGATCAGACAACTGAAAGTGGGTCAGAGGCATTACTTATTGCACACAACTCGTACTAACGATTACTAGTTGTATTTTTGTTTGATTTGCCATTTTTAGCTTGTTAAACATACAAGATGGAATATTCACATCTAGTAAAAAAAATGACACAATTTATATGAAACAATCACGTTGACACGTTTTCGCCAGATCACCGAAGCTCAGCAAAGTTGAGACCATTTGGGAAGACGAGGGGCTGTATGCAACGCGAGGTAAAATACAAGGTTGAGAAACTGGCGCGGTCTATCCTTCTCTCGAGGATAGATGGGACGCTCTTAGGCCGTGGTAGGCACCCCGTCTTGTGATAGCGTTACGATAAAAAATACCCTTGATAGCCCTGGCGAAGCATCAAGTATTCAGCTACCGACAAGATTTGAATTGCATTTCAAACTCGCGTAGTGAGTTTAATCTCGGCTACGGCCACGCTGGATTGGATTGGAAAAAATGGCAGACATCTTGAATATCTGTTTTTAAATATTATATACTACGTTTAAAAAATCTTTTTAAAAAGTGTTTGTCGTACAATATACGCATACCATTCTCTCGTGGTCTTTTATTTACCGTTGAGCAAAGAAAATTGTACTTCACTTTTGCAAATATACTTTATTTTATTGAAATAGTTTCCAGAAAGCAAACCATTTTTATAAGCAAGAAATATAAATTAAAATCGCCGTCATCTTTGATTTCTAAAGAAAATATAACTATCAATAATAAAAAGTAATAGTATTAGCAAGTTATGCATATTAAATGGTAGTTACATCAAATAATATTACCTTTAAACACGCTGGAACTCGCTGGAAATTTTAAAACTTCCTTGGAAGATTATTTAATATGGCGCAATATAAGTATCCAGTATAAAATAAGCAAATATATCATATCTGACAACAATATATTTATTAATTTACTTGTTGTTATCTCAAAATAATAAACAACATGCAACGAAACACGATCAGATAGTAAAGTTATAAGGTTGACAAGAAGGTTCTTGCTCAATTTCTAATTTGGAACTTTCAAATTATGCATTTTCAAAGAAGTTTTCGTCATAATACCTTTACTTTATATATCATTTTAACGACCGTTTTCCGCTTTACATAATCATTTAAATCCCAATCGTTTTACAACAATTATATCTTCTTTTCAGAATGTTGAATACAAGATAGAAAAAAAGAAAATTCGCACAATTTTCTTATTTAAATTTTAGGTAGGCCGAATAGCTGCTGAAACAGCTAATGATATAAACGAAGAGTTTGGCCCAGGAACCACTACTGAACGCACATCACAATTGTGGTTTAAGAAATTTCGTGGTGGTGACGAGAGTGTTGAGGATGATGAACCTAGTGGTCAGCCATCAGATGTTCACAACGATCAATTAAGAGCCTTAGTCAAAGCCAATCCACGCACAACTGTTCGAAAACGTTATGTAGACGTCAATTTCCAACCACGTGAGAGAAAGGCAAAATACTTAATAAATAAGTGCCTCACAGACAGAACGACAAGTAAATGAAACGCCGTGGCATCTTCCCTGCTTTTACGCAACAAGAATGACCCGTTTCTCAACCAGGTTGTGGCTTACAATGAAAAATAGGTTCTTTGTGACAACCGGCGACGCTTAGCTCAGTCTTCTTTTCTGCTCACTTTCAAATTTCCTTCTATCAGTCATATTTTCTTGTTTCGTGAGGCTCACAGTTTACTGTCAATGCTGTTTTAGTGTAAAAGACGAAAGTTATTTCTTTATAGATCGGCCGACAAAGCTCCACAACACTTCCCAAATTCCCAAAGGCAAAGTTGTGCCAAAAGAAGGTCATGCTGACTGTTTGGTGGTCTGCGACAGATCTTATCTATTACATGTTTTGGAATGCAAGTTAAACTATTGCGGCGGAAAACTACTATCAACAAATGGATGAAACTTCGACAAAAACACTCAGCATTAGTCAACAGAAAATGGTTAGTTCTCCTCTACGACAATGCCCAACCGTACGTTGCAAAACCAACTCTGCAGAAGTTGAACGAATTCGGTTACAAACCTGTCTTGTCAACCATAATCTCCAGACATCTACCCTTCCAACTACCACACTTTTAAGGATCTAAACAACTTTCTTCGTGAAAACTGCTTGAAACACACGCCTTCAACGAATTAATCGCCACCAGATTTGCTGTTCCTGGCATGAATACACTTATATAAGTTTTTGGGCCGACATATATGTTCATCAGAATTTTAAAGTTAAAAATCGCAAAACCTTTCTTGACAACTAGATAAAAAAAATTTTTTTTTAAATTTCAATTATTTATTTACAAAATGTATTTTCTAGTATAAACATACTATAGTAGGAAATAAATTGAAGGGCGAACTCAAACGCAACTGATTTATATTTTAGTATTATTTGCGACTACAATTTATTTAGGCTCCTTGGCTGATGTATACTGATGTGTTAATGAAACGCCACGGATTGTCAGATTGCGATTTATTTTGTAATGTCGGCAAACGTAGCTGATAGCTTTCAAGGAGACGATCTGGTGCGTCCTGAGGCAGGTCGGTGTTACTGTTTGAGCCTCTAATAAAGGAAACCCAAAATTGGCCATGAAAACAGGGCATCAGTGAAGATCTCTCCTGAAGCATTTATAAGAATTTATTTCACGATAATATGCTTTTGTAAAAGAGCGTGCGCGTGGGAAAATATCATCGGCAGCTGAAAGATAGATGGCAAATGATTGTATTAGCAGAAAGAGAAGCGTTTAAACAAGTATGTAAATTAGGAAATGTGCGTGAAAAAAAAAGGGGAAAATGGAAAAACAAAGGACACCACGTAGTCGGAGAGAAAAATAATCGACATCGAATGGGGGCGGACTGTAAAGTGAAGGCGTGAATGGCCGGCTCTGACTAGTGTGCGATGCGAAAGAAGAAAAATTAAATAGTTTAGATGGACATGTGGCAGGGCAAAACTTTTGAAGCGGTAGAGTCACATAATAAACGTTTTTTGTTCAAAAAAGTAATAAATGCCGACCTGGATTTAAGGAAAAAAAATTCAGTTTTATTTTCATGAATTACTAAAGTAATTTGAAACGCCATGTAACGTTACATATATTTTTCCCTTGCAACGTACTAAAACCTTGCCGTGAAATATTTGGAAAAATACGTTGTAATTCCTTTATTTTTAAAAATAAAAAAATATCGACCAGACTATATACTAAGATATTTTATTTAGATTTAACTATTCACGTTCTATTGTTTGAATCTTTGAGTTTTCTTTTCTTGTTTTCTTTTCTTGTTTTCTTTTCTTACCTCAGGTAGGTTTAATTACATTCTTGTAAATAATTTTTTGGAAGCGAAGGTATGTAACAGAGCACGTGTGAGCGAGTGGGAAAATGTCAGCAGCAGACGAAGGATGGATAGCAAGCGATTGTATTAACAGCAGGAGCAGCGTTTAAACGCGTATGCAAATTAGAAAGTGCGCAACAGTTGGCGCGAAAAGAAAAAGGAAAAAATCACCATGTGGTCATAGAGAAAAATGTCCACGCCGAAAGGGACGGACTGTAAAGTGAAAGAGAGAATAGGCTGGCTGTGGCTAGCGTGCGGTCGGAAGCAAGATAAATGCCGCCAGGTTAGATAGCCATGTGCTAACGAGACACGTTTTAAGCGGTGTCTAAACTGGAGGATAATGGTAATGAATGCTTTTGTTCAAAAAAGAAAAAAATGCCGACCTGTATTTTTATTTATTTATTTTCAGTTTTATTTTATGAATTACTAAAGTAATGTTACAATATTAGTTCTTCTTGTTAGTAATATTTTTACATTATTAGTACTTTATACTTTATTTTGAAGTTATACTAATACGTATGCTTGGTAAACTATTAATTCATAACTCTCACTCGGGTCCTGGGTATGATCCTCAACTATATCCGATGGTGAGGCCCCAGCTTGCGAGCTTTGGGGAGTGTGGAGCAACCCCTTAATTGCCATTGCTCCCAGGTCCACGCTGACGCGGAGTGGTAGTACATGTTAGGGTCCCAGCTATGGGTTAAATAGAAACCGACGTGTAAAAAAATGTATTCTATTAAAAAAAAATTCCAAATCACTGAATTCAGTATTGAATAACCTAAAAAGGTTTGATATGCCGTAAAACAACAGCAACCTCTCTCTTCCCTCTCTCCCCTTCTCTTTCTCTCTCTCTCTCTCGCTCTCTCTTTCTCTCTCTCTATTGCTCACGCATCTCTCTTGTTCTCTTTCCTCTCTCTTTTTCTTATATATCTAAAATACAAATATTAACAGGCGGGAACGTATCGTCCTTTTACAACTATACAGAATTGATTGTAATTACTCAGCGAAATTCAAATTTATTGAAAAAGTTTTACGAAATTAATTAGATAATACTTACCGCATATATTTAACAAATTATAGAAATGTATAGCCTAGAAAAAACGATTGGCAATTATATCTAACGTGATTTTGTCATGTCCGAGTTGTTTTCGTCATCACGTGTTTAAGATATAATAAACACTTTCGTTTCCTAATAATAAGGTATATTTTATTATGTACTTTACGTTATCGAAGTAAATAGGAACAACATTATTTTCAAACAGACGTTGATAAACTCATATGTACCGTAAAATCATTTTGAGAAAAGCGTGAACCTGGTGATGAATGTAAGAAATCAACAAAATAATTATTAAATGTTCCAAAAGGTTATTTGAATAAAACTCATAATCCTGATATTTTGTTTTGTTTGTGTGCACCGAGAAATTATTTTGACAAAAGCGTGCACCTAACAAAACACAAGAATAATAGAAGAATTATCAAATGTAACAAAAGGTAATTTAAATAAAAATTATGAACCTGACACAGACAGTTCTGTGAAGAAGCAACAAAACTGATTAATTGTCAAAAAGAAGATAAGTTAAAAAATTGATGTTTGAAAGGTCATTTTCAGCAGAAGATTACACAGTTGAAATCAAAGTCAGGTAAATCCAGTGAAATGACAATGGCATAATGAAAGACATTGGGGTGTAGCTACAGTGACAAAGTCGCTTCAAACGGGCGTTTCTGTTGGTCACACATGGTTATATAATAACAACGGGAAAAGATATCGTTGTTGGTTGACGATGTGGAGCCGAGAAGATTCAACTCATCGAATTCCCGTGCATCACTACCAACTAGCTATCCATAACCGTCACTGACCAATCGATGCCTACATCGATTCTCAAGAGTCAGCTTTTGGGGAGTAGCTGCGTGTGTAATTGTGAGGCAAGGGTTGCGCAATCCCCAAGCATTCCTCTCCTGAATCGGCACTGCTTAAGTTCAGTGCAAGGAGCTGTCCAGGATGACTGGAAACAGTGTTTAAATAAATGGAGAGCACATGCACCACCTCAAATTTCGAAATTGTCACCCATTTAAGTACTGACGAGGCTCAACGTTGCTTAACTTTGATTATCTAACGGGAACCGGTGTGCCAACCTGATAATGCCGCATATAAACATCACCGACAATATATTGTTATATTTTCATATATCAGTAATCCTCATTCTTTTAACACAGCAGAAATACAACACATTTGAGTATAATAATCGATTAAAGTTTACTAATTTCAATCTATGGAACCAATTGAAATTTACATAAAAAAATCAAAGTTTAAAACAGCCACTGCAGTTTGTTTCTATGTGTCAATAAAAATGCACTTCCTATCCTATGTAACTCCTGAAAATGATCACATTACTTTACCCGAAATCAAAATACAAAAGCCTCACTCGTGTAATAAATTGAGAGAGCTCGGGCCGATATCAACGGAAGCGCCCAACGAAAACAAACCATTTGAGATTAATATTTTTTAATTGGTATACGTTAAAGGACTCGCTCGCTTTTTTTCCATCAAACCAATTACCTTTGGAATTTCCTTCCTGATCCCTGTTTACCCAATTGTGCGAAAATGCAAACAAATTAACGCGTGTGAAGTGGCGTCACGGTAAGTAAAAATAAAAAAGTCTACAAAAAAAAAAACATGTGCGCAGGTCGACGATCACGTTCTACCCCATACATATTCATTTTTCCTTACAGATTTTGATATTTTACCTATTGTACTATTACTTTTGATAACCAGTTTTATTAAAAACACAATAAGTGCCATATTGGATATTTTTGGCAACACCCTATAAATCCCTGAAATTTTAACATAGTAAGAAATATCAATTCTCAACATCCTATATTATATATATAAATATAAGCGTTTAAAAGTTTTTCAATCAACAAACTTTTTAGCAGTAAAATGTTTAAAACATATGATGAAACGAGAATTTTATTGAGTAAATTTGATTAAAGAAGAATTGACGTTTTTTATGCGATTGAGTTCCACCTCATTGTAATAAAACTTACCTGTAATAACTTTTGAAATCACAATTTAATGATATTAACTTCGTTTATTAATAATCTACTGAAATTTAATTTTGAAATATCGTAACGATATTCAATTAAAAAAATTAACTTTTTAAAATTATAATTAAAATACTGAAAATTACAAGTTAAAAACTAAAACATGCCAACGAAATAAAAACATTTCATTGAAAATAAAACGGCTTACGTTTAAATATAAAAGGAAAATAAACTGTATTTTTCGCTCGGCTTAACCTTTGCCTCGACTTAAACTTTACTTTTCCAATAAATTTTAAATAAAAGCTTTCTCGAAATAGAAAAATACGAAAGATTATTTAAAAGAAAAACAACGAAAAAAGACAAAAACATCAAAAATATTTTGACAACATCAAAGTCAGACGACAACCATTCGTTACAAGTTGCAATGAATTGTGGGAAATCTGTTGTGTAGAGGCCATCTTTTTACTTCTCTTTTTTAACACATGGGGGCAGAAACCGCTCACTGACACAGAAACAACATACTTTAATTGTTTTTGACATTTTGATTCCAAATACGCTACTCATGGGCAAAAAGAAAAATAGAAAGAGACAAAAGAGAGAGAGAGAGAATTGGGAATAAATCCGTGTCGTTGTCATAAATTCTTAGTCGCAAAATGAGTTCGTGTTTTTTTTTAGTGGAATTACAAAACCAGTCACCGCGTGCAATTCCCCGGGTAATTCTCGGTTCACAGAGTGTAATGCAGTTTTGTCGACGCCTTCTTTCTTTTCTATGCAGCTTGTCTCAAACAAATGCTGCACAAAGATAAAATAAATCGAAGCAAATATACATTTAAACGCCACATCTACTAAAGATGCTAGAATATACGGCTAACACTCCGCTCTCGAGACATTCAGCGCCGAGTTTGTTTGTTTTTTTTACGCAATGCATGCATTGTGCATGAAAAACATCAGTTTTTAAAAGAAACCCGAGGTGGAAATGAGATAAATGCAGTGCTTAATGGTTTGACTTATTATTGTATTTTTTTTGTGTGTGGGTATTGGTTTTTATATAAATCTATTTCATGCTGTTTTACGGAAATTGTTCGAGACAAGATATGAAGCCACTTGATATAAGGAGCTAACAAAACGAGTAATACTTATCGCAAAGATAGGATATGCTTTTTTACTTTAGTTTTGAAGTAAACAGCGATGAAAATAATTTTGCAGTTCTTGGAAAGAAGATACTGGTAAAATAACGCTGTATTATAATGAGGTATATAAACAGCGAACTAATAGAATTTAAGGTATCAGTATTTCTTGCTGATGCTTACATGCTTGTGAACTGTAGTTGCTTCCAATGAAATAATAACTTTGTCGTCATTTAGTTATGGCGACGTGGCATTCCGATCTATACTCTGAGAGAGAGCCATGCACTTAATAATTGTTATCTCAGTAAACTCCAGAAAAGGTTGCATAAGAAACAGTTGATATCGGCTTTCTGTTCCACTATTTATACACGTTCTAATTGCGCAAATATCTCGGATTTAGTTAGCATCTGTCAAATTAAACTATTTGGAAGCCATTTATTATTCTTAGGATAGTACATTTTTTACAAAGAATTGGTAAGACATCCCTTCTATAATTGTAAAAATGTGTTCGTTTCATGGCTCGGCATTTCTTGTGGATAGTTTATATCAATTGTATTTTGGAGGATTGTATTGTATAATTAATATTGTATACATACAAACATATATATATATATATATATATATATATATATATATATATAATATCTTAAATTTGAAAGTATTATGTTAAATTTAAGATAATACTTTATTGAAAGTATTATCTTAAATTTTCAAAAGAATTATATGCATTTAAGATAATACTTTTTTTTTCAAAAGAATTATATGCATCTCAATATAAAAAGAGTCCTTAATGGTTCGTTACGTTGTTTTTAGCAGCGTTAATTTGAAAGGTCAAAGTTAAGATATATAGTGCAGTAAATTTTGGCCTATGCTGGGGGACCACTTTCATGCCAATTTCATCAAGATTGGTTGAGAGGATGAGGGTGGAAGAGGGTGATCTGATATAAATTCACGAAGAAGTTGGCTGGCTCCATGGTGGGAGCTCATGGGATGGGAGCGAACTCCAACTTCATGTGCACCATCCTTAGATGAGAGAGTTTAATAAGAGCCGCACTAAATATGACCTTAACCTTTGATCTTAATTTGGGAAATTGTGTGCCATATCCCTAGGTCGGAGACTATAATCATGTCAAGTGTGGTCAGGAATAGTCGGATGGTGTGGACTGTAGGAGAGTATATATACATATGCTATGACCTTGGCCATTAGCTTGAAAAATGGCCTATGAAGGAGATTATTGTCATGCCAGGGTTAGTCATCATCGGCCAAATGGTGTCAGCTGTAGGAGAATATATATACATAGACTATGACCTTGAACTTTGACCTTAACCTTGGAAAATGGTATTATCATCCCTACGTGAAGGACGCTCATCATGTAAAGCTTGGTCATGATCGGTGCAGTGTTGTGTGCTTTAAGAGGGTTGTACACACACACATACACACAAACACACACACACACACACACGAATGCTACTACTTTAAATATAAATTTATATATATATATATACTAGCAGAGAAACCTGGCGTTGTCCGGATTGAATGGTGATCAACACGTGTTCAACCCTAATATTATGTTATTGTCATCAAAATCGGTGAAATCGCCCATTTTTTAAATTAAATCAATTGATTGTCTGCTCTAGTTGTAGACCTTCCCGAAATGTACTGAGGGAAGCTTCACATGCTTCCCCGAAGTAACTTAGCCACAATACATTGTAGTCTACATTGCACTGTATATAATTTACTATTGATTTGATATTATTATATGTAAATAATGGATTCCCTTGAAGTTCCAGCTGCAAGATGCTGGTATCATGATAGAATTGTGCTAAAAATATAAACATTTATTTCGACGTGCTCCTATCTTATCGAAGAACCAACTGCTGACATTGTGAAACTATTTTTACAAAAATCATTTAAATCAAAGTTAAACGTAAATAAGGCAAGTATCATGGTTCAATTGTGCACTGACAATTAAGATTAATTTCGAATGTGTAGCTCTTATGAAAGAATATACAGTTGACTTTATAGGATTGGACTTTCTGCTTGTACGGTGATAAAACATCTGAAATGTACTTGTGATATTAGGTGTCAACTTTGGTCAAAATCGGACTTCTTTCTTTAATCGGATTTTTTCGATTATCGATCGTAAATACTTATCAGACGCATTCCGATACAAAACCTACGTAATAACACACCCAGACACAAAGTAACGTCGTGTGAAATTTCAAAATAATCGGCCCAGCCGTTTAAGATTACATAGAGACTATCTCTCTCTCTCTCACACACACACACACACACACATACACACACACACACACACAAATTTCCGTTTATGTAATCATAGATCTCTATCTAGATAGCTTGTTATATATTAGACACTATGTCTGTGCATGAGTTCCTTCAATATGTACCCTAAAACGGCTGGTTTAATTTTAATAAAATTTGCCACAAATAGAAGTTATGTGTCGTAGAGTGATTTTAAATAGATTTTGTATCGCAAAAACATATATCGAAAATCTTCAAATTATAATCGAAAAATTTGATTAAAGGAAGAGTGCGATTTTGAACAACATCAATACTTTATAAATCCTAACATTACGAATGCATTTGAATGAGTTCTATCACCGTACAAGCAGAAGGGCCTGGCGAATAAAGTCAACTATAGCTTATTTTTGTTACACAGGAATCACCACTTATCAAGGCCCGGAGGCCACTCAAGGATAAGGGTTAATGGTTATTAGTGTGATTATAGCGTAGTAAACATAAGTAGTGGAATTTCTGTAAGTTGGATTACTTAAGGGGACGGTTCATGAAGAACTTGTTTACGTTGGACTTGAAGACAATCAGATTGTAGCCAGCTGGAAAGCAGGCCAACGAAAGAGAGTTCCATGGCCGTGAAGTTCTAAGAAAGAAGCTTTGTTCATGGAATCTACATTTGGGTTTAGCCACAAATAAAGAGCGTGGGAAACTATTGATAGGGGTTCTAGCAAGACGAGTGTTTTTAGTAAAAGTTTGTTCTGAGGGACCATAGATTGAAGCTCAGATGGGCACCTGCTATGGAAATAACGATAATGCAGAGCCAGGCTCGCAATATCTCTTCTGTGGAAAAGAGGTTGCAGGGAAGATAAATGGGCATCCCCCACTAAGCTACAAAGTCTATTTTGAACTCTATCACGGCAAGATAAGCTGCTTCTAGCCGCTCAAGCCAGGATGTGGCAACAGTACTTCATCATTGGCCGTACCTGGTTTTTATATAGGTAAAGAATTGCATCAGGATTGAGATACTTACTGGATGGATAGAAGGATACTACTATTTTACCAGCCACCTTGGCAATGGATTTGATATACATGTGTTCCAGTTCAGATCGAGAGTAAACGTCAAGCCCAGAAGCTTGACAAAACATGAAGCCTCCCCAATATGAGAACCATTAATTTCAATTGATGCCAGATAGGCATCAGAGCGTTGATGATTTAGAGATAGAAGCTTGGTTTTAGATGCATTAAAAGTAACTAGCAACTTCTTTCCCCATTGTACCACGTGCTCAAGATCAGAGGAGAGAGAACCAGAGAGAATATGGTCGTTTATGGTCTTTGATGTATTACCATAGATTGAAGCGTCGTCAGCATAAAAGTTTACGAATGGTGTAAGGGTGTGATTTGGAAGATCATTAATGTAGATCAGGAAGGGGGTTGGGCCCAGGATGAACCTCTGAGGGACTCCAGCATTAATACTGAGAGCTTCTGATTTCTGCCCATCAACTACTACACTTATGAAACTATGAGAGAGAAATTGTTTAATAATTGAGAAGACATTTTCAGCTATACCATAGCTGGAGATGTTGTGAAGTAGATCTTCATGCCATACCTTATCAAACGACTTTGAAATGTCTAGAGCAGCTACCCTAGAGAGGAAGCCTCCGTCGAGAGATTCACTAATCCTGTGAGATACACTGTAAGCATGTCTGCTGTAGATCTAGCAGAACGGAAACCATGTCACTAAGAAGATTGTTTTTGCTGAGATAGTTAACTACTTCTCTATTTAACACGGATTACATCAACTTACTCATGACGCACAGGAGACTTATTGGCCTGTATTAAGAGGGAGATGAACGATCACCTGAATTCTTAAATACAGGGCATACTGATGAGATTTTCCAGGATGTTGGGAAGCACTTCTCCTTAACGCTTAAGTAACTTTGTAAACATGGGTGCTTGTTCTGGTTGAAGCTTTTTGAGCACTAAAATTGGAATGCCGTCAAGACCAGTTGCTTTACTGGAATTAAGGTTTTTGATTAGCTTGGCAACATCGCGTACATATATTTGTACCTATTTACTATGCCTCCCCACGGGACAGAGTTAGACACCAGGGTCGTTTTTTAACGTGGAGAAAAGGTACAAAAATAAAAATTTTCTCAGTCGTGAAGGATTTCTCCTCCACCGAAAGAGAACAAGAAATAGAAGTGCAGCATCTGAAGAACAGATACTGCACTTTGATCTTGTCCCGAAGGCCAAGAAAAGGCATTGATACACGAGGAAATACTGGAGGGTGACGGCCTTGGTGGTAAAGGGTAGAATTAGCTGCAAAGTTCTTGGCAAAGAGTTTGGCTTTGTCTGATGCTGACGAGATTATCTCAGGTCCATCGATGATAGTTGGGATAGAGCACACACTTCTGTTCAGGATTCTGTTTGCTATTTGCCAAAACTGATGGGAATTAAGCCTCTGGCTAGCTACTTTGGATTTGACGGACTTTGCATACAACTCTTTCGCGTTTTTTATTACTTTTTTACAATGGTTGCTGGCGGCCCTGAAATCGGCTTTAGTTTCAGTACATCTATTACGTTAGAGGCAATGGAAAAAGTGATTTCTGTGCGCAATGGCAGCAGCAGATTCCGGAGAGAATCACGGCTGGCTGTAAGATTTTTGATGGAATTTTTCGAGGCTATGAAATAGTCTATACCTACAATTAACCATTCCATAAGGTCTTATACTATAGAGGACACATCCTTTTTAAACAAGGAACGCATAGGTAGATCTTATATAAATGTATGGAAGCTATCCCAGTCAGCCATAGAGTTTAGATATACTGTACGATAGAGAGATGTCTGAGGACATATTACATTTCGTTTTTATCTTATCTGAGACAACAAAGTGGTCGAAAAATCTCAGTGGAGACAGAACGGAAATGAACATAGCTCAGGGCAAGTTGTGAGAAAAAGGTTTAGGAGACTTTCATACTGGCCGTTAGTGTCGGCCACACGGGTGGGTTCGTGAACAATCTGAGTGAGGTTATAAGCAACGGAGAAATCATGACAGAACCTCCCCTCGTCATCGGTCTTGTCTGAGTGGGTTAACCATGGGGGTCGGATTTAGAAGTTAAGTTAGAGTATCCTTTAATTACGAATCATCTTGGGAGATAGCCAGCCCAATTCCAATTCGCTTAGGAATAACAGGTCTGGTTTAGTCTCCTTTAATAGAGTTTGAACCTCTGGAAGGTTGGAATGTAGACCCCTAATGTTGGAGAAGGAGACCCGGTAGTGAGTGTCTACGTTGGAAGTTTAGGATCTGTCTTTAATCTAATACTTTAATCGATCCATGCAATATGAGCGTGATTACTGAAAGCAGCTGTTATGTCAAAAACGTTTACAGTTTTCTTGTTTATACAAGGGCTGTGCAAAAAGTAAGCACGCCTATTTTATACTATAATAGTAAAAACATGGAAACGGGAGTGTTACCATTAAAACGAGTAACGTTCGTGCACAAAAATTTATTTTCTACATAGTCACTATCATGTTCAATGCATTTTTGACAGTTTTTTTATGCGTTTGTCGTAAAAGTCTGAAGGGTGCTTTGTCATTCTGATTTCTGTTTCTGAAATCGATGAACTCATCTAGCCGTGATGACATCAACTGCATCGGCTTCGTACACATTTAACACATGCCGATGAAAGTTGATCGGTTCATTTTTCTTTTTCTGGGTGGAAAATTTCATGACACTTTTCTGCTGCTGATGCACGCCCATGAAAGGGGTTGCGTTCTTTGAGCCACACGTCGCCAATATCAGCAACAGAGAGATGGCACTTTCAGATCATGAATGCATAAATTCAGCCATCATAAAAATGCATGTTTCAATCTTCTGTGATTCATTCGAGCGGAATTAAAATTTAGGAGACATTACTTTGGGAGCGTCTCTCGTACGTTATCTTAAACTATAATTTTCCGGAAAAATTATATACATTTTTTACATTATCCTCTGACTGTCACTAGAGTTACAAAGAAATAATGCATTATCCCTATATAATCCCCACACAACTTATCCGGTCTTTCCTTATAAATGTCTTTAAATATATAAAACCAAGATAGATTAAGAACCTGCGCTGAATGCAGAACAAACATTCATGATAATTGCAAAATTAAATCCCTTCTTTCCCTAGTTCATGCTTATTATGTTATACAATGATAAATTATAGTCTGGGGACATAGATTGTTAAATAAAGCTACTAAGAATTACAGGATAAAATAGAAAGTAAGCCTATCACGCATATTAAACTACTCGAGTCTGACCTACGTAAAAAGAAGGCCGTTCCAATAAAGTCACGTAACCTGTTAACGGCGCAGAATAAAGTAAAATGGCTCCTGTGAGGCGATATATGACTGTTACGAAGATTTTTTTTTTAACGGATACATTTAAAAATTAATAATAAAACATATTTTTTCTTAAAAAATCAAAAAAAAATCACCACAATATTTCCAGGAAAAAATACTGTCTTTTAATTGCATGTATCTAAATGTAAATTAATTATTTATTTTTAGAAAAGAAAATACAAACACGTTTGGACCAGATTTATAAATCCCTTGAAAATTTCTTTGAGAATTGAAATACAAATTATATGTCCTCGCAATATTCGTCTATCGTCTAACCGAGGCCATTGTAATTTATTTTGCGACGTCAGCAGGTCAAGTGACTTTAGTGGAACGGCCTTCTGTTTACGTCGGCCAAATTCTAGTACGTAGGTTAATATGCATCATTGCTGAAAAAAGTATATAAGAATAAGATTAATAATAGATTTAGAATTGCTAACTTTAGCGAAGTATTCCTGTGTTCTTGATAGCTCTACTAATTGTCAAATATTACGTCCATGACATAAGCATGTAATATGTATGTGTGTGTGTGGGGGGGTCAATTCATGAACGCAATATTTGGCAACTGATTGATTTAACACTTGGATTGACTTATGAAACTTATCTATTAAAAAAAATGTATATTAAAAAAATCTTCACCGGGATAATAAAATCAAATATTTGCCGGATACCTCATCCAACCAACGAAGAAACTACGAAAATATGTTTACATCGGATTGTTATCTGGTGCCCTGGAAGAATTACAATACGTGTTGTATCTTTTTACCTACCTGCTGCAAAAAACTTTAATTTCAAGATTTAGCATACATTTTGGATCTGAAGTTCAATATTCGTTTTTTTTTTAATTCTGCATCAATATCTAATTTCCCACATTCTATGTAGCTAAAATGATTTAAAAACTTTAAAAACTTTTAATTTTCTATGTTTATTACCTTTAGCAAATAAGGTGTAAACCATTTATAATATTTGCTAATATTTTCCTCTGAAGAGATGAATAAACATCGAAAACTCATGGGCTAAGGAAATATATTTATTAAACTGTATTCTTTGTTTTGCATACAATAAAATCTATATTTGAAATTTAACCGCTTCAATTAATAAAATTTAAATTCCTAAATTATGACTTATTTGTTCTATCTAGTATATTGAGCAATTTTATTTAGCTGTGATTGTCTTATATAAAATATTACATTCTATATAATTTTGTAAGACCGATAATCACTGGATTTGCATAGCAGTAGATTTATTGTATTTCATTATTCTGACATATATATATATCATAGATATATATTTATATATATATATATATATATTTACCAGTGGTGAAAAAACCGAACTAGAGTGATCAATGTGTAGCCAGAGCAGTATATAGGAAATTGAATATTTCCTCTTCTTTTTGAGGATCTTCCTCTAGCGTAAACAATATGTAAACTCATTCTGGACTCACAGTAATAAATTTTCTATATATATATATATATATATATATATATATATATATATATATATATATATATATACGGTGCGACGCAAGAGCATTAGATCCATTACACCTGTCTTCATAATTAAAATATAGTTTAGAATTTTACCTAAAATTTGCTCAGTATATTCTTAGTACTATTCTAACTTATATTTGGGGTAGTAATAACAAGATCAAAGTTTAGAAATTATACATTTAAGGAATAATATAAATTAGCAAACGTAAAAGAATTGGATACATTGATTTAATATTTGGTTGCATACCCTTTGTTGCGTTCAGCAACGTTCTATCGACTTCTATGTCTGCACGCATGTTTTTTGCAAACATTTGCAGGTATTTTGCGCCATTATTCATTGCAGAATTCTTCTAGTTGTACAATATTTTGTGGATTCCTCTTGTGAACATTGGTCTTCAATATTTTCCACAAAACTTCAATAAGGTTGAGATCTGTAGATCAACTGGGCTAAATAAGAGCGTCAATTTCGTTATTTTTAAGCTATTGTTTGGTTAATTAGGCAGTATGTTTGGGATCATTGTCGTCCGGAACAGGAAATTATTATTGCCCCAACAAATCAGCAGATTTCCGGAGGGCTTTCTTCAGAATATCTTTGCACATACACCCATTAATGATTTTTTATTCACCAGTGCTGTTGGATCCAAAACACCCCCATACCACAATCGAACCACCGCCAAACGTCACTGTATGAATTGTATGTTATGGTGGTGACATTTATCCACCATACGTGTTATGCGGTGTTTCTTCCAAAGATTTCGATGTTCGTTTCGTCTGACCAGATTTCCTTGTTCCAAAATTCTTGTGGTTTCTCTCCATATGTTTTGACATAATTCAAACGCGATCCGACGTTTTGACGCTTCAACAATGGAACTATTCTTGGAGATTTTGAAACAAAACTCGTATGATTAAGAGCTGTACTGATAGTACCCTTGCTCACATCAATCTCAGCTTCTCTGAACAAAGTTTGTAAGTTCACCACGAGTAACAAAAGGTTTCTTGGTACCTTTTTTGCTTACCTGCCTTGATTTTTTGTGTTTAATTTTCTTTGGTCGACCATATCTTGGAAGATTTGCGACAGCTTCACCGGGCTTTTTGACTTTCTAATAACGTTTCCAACTCTATTAACTTGTAGATTGAGTTCTTTTCATATTATTTGATGCCCTTTTCCTTCTTCGTGCTTATCAATGATTTTTTTTACCAATATCCATTAACAACTTTTTAGTTTTAGGCATTTTTATGAATGAACTTTTTGACTTTGAAGCAGGTGATCACAAATCTGAAGAATTTTATAAACATTATTTTAACATAAAACTCTCTGATTGGTCAGTGAAAACTCGCTTGCATTATTGCAACACGCAAAGCAAAAGTCATCTAAAATTATTTTAGAAAAGGTATTTTTTAAGTGTATCCAATACTTTTTCGTTTATTAATTTATATTTTTCCTTTAATATAAATTTTCTAAGCTTCGATTTTGTAATTACTACCCCAAATATAAGTAAGCATAGAAATAGGAATATACTGCCCACGTTGTAGGTAAAATCTAGAAACTCTAATCAGATTTATGAAGAATAATGTAATGTATCCAATACTTTTGCGTGTATATATATACATATATATATATATATATATATATATATATATATATATATATATATATATATTGAGAGGGTTACCAACAAATTGTATGGTATATATGCACTGATAGATAGATCTCCAAATTAAATCAGCATTCTTCCTCGGAGCTTTCTTTACGTCTCATAAGCGTATTGTGTATTTTTTTACAAAAGGAACTTATTATTTTCAAACAGCTCGAACCGTTTTCCAAACCAATCCCTTATCACGATATTCGATGAAGCTTAACTTATTGTGTTTATTTACTTCTCAGAGCCGCGGGCTGCCACCGACTCAGACACCTTATTTTATGTTGACTATTATTTTCTTTTACATTATTCTTTTGTCTAAAGATATGTGTGTGCGCGTGTGTGTATGTGTTTGTGTGTATGTATGTGTGTGCGTGTGTGTATGTGTGTGTTTGTGTGTATGCATGTGTGTGTCTTTTGCATCTTATTATTACTTTCTCACATTTTTTTTATCTATTACTGTTTTATTCATTATGGATTCTTTTTTTTTTCTTTCTCATTTCGTTTTCGTGATCAGCACATGTTAATCTGTTCGTTGCATTAGAAATTCTATCATGGGTATTATTTGAAAAGAAACCGTTTTTTGTCACGCGCTGTCGCGAGGTTCTCGAGCAAGCAATAAAGAAATAAAAGATTTAGAAAAGAATCTTGCTTAATAAGAAAAAAAAAATCAAGAAAGGATATTAGAAACATGAGTCCAATCAACCCGAGCATTTTTCCAATAAAGGTCTATATCAAACATTTAAAATGTTAGTTACAACGTGTAACAGATTCAAATATGCTGGTTCCAACTTCATTATAAATAAACAAAGAAAATGATATTACGAACTTCTGTGTCAAAGACCAATGAAAATGGTAGTTACAGCTGTTGTGACAGGAAAAATGCAAGTTACAACTTCATTGTAACAAAACAATGAATATGATATCGCCAACTTCTGTGTGACAGACCAACGAAAATGCTAGTTACAGCTTTTGTAACAGGTCAAATGCTAGTTACAACTACATCGTAAGAAAACAAATAAAATGCTATTGCTTACTTCTGTGTGAGAGACCAACGAAAATGCAAGTTACAGCATTTGTGACAGGTCAAATGCTAGTTATAACTTCATTGTAACAAAACAAAGAAAATGCTATTACAAACTTCTGTGTGACAAATCAACAAAAATGTTATTCCAAACATATGCGTGACAACCAACAAAAATACAAGTTTGAACTTCATTGAAGTAAACCAAAAAATAATAAATTGTAAAATTATGCATGAAAGACTAACAAAAATACTAATTAAAACATCTAAGTGATAGACCAACAAAAATTATATTTCAAACTTAAGCGTGACAGAAAACGCGTAAACTATTATGCTACAGACCAACGAAAATGGTATTTAAAAAAAATTTTATGACAGACCAAAAATATTAATCAAAACGTCTATTTTAAACATCAACAAAAGGACTATTTGGATTGGGTGCGTGACAGACCAACGAGATGTTTGATAAGAAATTTACTTGAAAATGAAAACTTGTGCGTGACAGGCCAACGAAAATGCTAGGGAAACTTTTATGAGACGGAATTGATAAAATGGTATTACTTATTTAAGAGTGACTTACAAATTGTAAAAAATAAAAAATCCTCTTGGCCTTTTGGTCAAGATCAAAGTGTAGTATCTGTTCCGACAGATACTGCAAGCTATGACTAGCTATGACTAGCTATGACTAGCAAAGACCAGATGTGGGGGCAACCCCACATGCCTGACCATTAACCAGCTCCCATTTCCTACCTCTCGGGAGCTGGTCCCCTTTTTCCCTTCCCCCTCCCTTCACTCCTCACATTAAAAATCGGCCTTGTGCCTAATTTGCTCGGTGGGGGAGCAAATAAATACCATCTGTTCTTCAGATGCTGCACTTCATTTTCTTGTTCTCTTTCAGTGGAGGAGAAATCCTTCACGACTGAGACAATTTTTATTTTTGTACCTTTTCTCCACGTTAAAAAACGACCCTGGTGTCTAACTCTGTCCCGTGGGGAGGCATAGTAAATAGGTACAAATTGTAAAAGAACCTTAGAAAGGTTGGTTGCAATGGAAACAACGGAGAAGTGAAGGGAAATCTAACTTAAAACAAAATTTATTGATAACACGTGAAAGAAAAAAAAACTATTTTACTACCTCATACATTGTCGACAGCTATCGACGGAGTATATGAATAAAAGAGAAAGCGAGGGATGGCAAAGACAGGCGTGCTGAGTTAATACGTTAGTACATTTATTGTTTCCCTTTTTATTATTTTTTTCCTTTTATTATTTGTGTTTCCGACCTGATTTTGAACCGTTGGCACTGTTTTTAAATATATACGTTTGAAAAATAAAAATATCAGCTTGTTTCGTCCTTGTGGCATATATCGCTGCTGATAATAAGTGTCGCTACCGTTTTGTTTTGTTTTCTCTCTCCGTCCCTACGCTGGGAATAACGACACATCAACCCATTGGGCGAGGACCTCTCATGAATAACGACATTTCAACCTGTTTGGCAAGGAAATCCGATGAATAACGACACCTTATCTCGTTTAACGAGTAACTTCTACGTACAGTATTACATTTTCATGTCGTACAGGGCAGACTCTATGGATAACGGAAACTGCCATTGATAGTGACCCTGTAATGACGTTATATAGATAACGTGGCGGAATCATTAAATACTATTTTGAACTAAAGCGTGATAGTCTAATATTTAATTTCAATGGCCTTGCATTCTTAGGTTACAAGAATTGAAATAAGAACATATCAGACACTGCCAAGTTTGCTGCAATAAGTTAGCCCCTTACCCATAACAATTTAATAATATTTTTATATCATTCATGCCTTTATCCAGTTTCAAAAGACAATGAATGTTCCCTGAAGGGTAGTTTCACGTGTGATTGTGAGGCAAGTGTTGCGCAATCCTTAACCACATCTCTTCTGAATCGGTACTGTTTGAGTTCAGTGGCAAGTAGAAGTGCTAGAAACAATGCCAAGATAAGCGAAGAATTCACAAATGGTCGCCCATTTTAGTACTGACCAGGCTCAGCGTTGCTTCCAATTCGGTAATCTAACGAGAATAGGTGTGTGAATGTGATTAAGTCGTATATTATGATTATGCAGTTTATGCCAGCTAGTATGCCACATTAGACCTCTTCAAAATTGACCTTTTTCTTCAAACATATAGAAACTGCTATTATTCCCATTCTCCAAGGTCTAAATTAGCTAAATATACCAGTTATTGTGATCTTGGACCTTGGCTATGCCTGCCTCAAGAGCCATGTAATTTTATTGTTGATGTTTTTCAAAAACGCTGCAAAATATGGGATATTATGTCCTTATTTTCATTGTAGCTTTCCAGAGGTTGATGCTATAGCATTGAAAGTGGTACCAAATGAAAGCTAATAAAATTTTCTTGCATATGGTGGTAAACACATGAACACTTATGTTAATTTTAATTAATTTTAATGCAAAAACATATATATTTTTAATGCTTGGAAAGGATGCCATCATATAAAACATAACTTAAAGTAAAGTTAAAGCTGATTTGTTAAGATTTGTGAACTGCTGACAACATGGCATCTAGAAGACAACATGGCATCTAGAAGACAACGCTGTGGGAAAGTGGTCAGCGATACAAGTGAACGGGATGAACCAACTGAAAATAGAAAAAAGGTGACAACTCCTGCCACAAGGTCATTCAGTGATGTGTATCTCATTGGGCAACCCAGCTCCAGCATCAGGGGCTCTCAACTTCCTACTTATCGCCAGGTGTTCGAGTATTTCCTGCATTTGAGGAATGATAACCCCAACAGTGACAATAGGTCTTTAGCCCATGATACAGTGTGTGTCGTTTTGCCATTCTGGAATATGGCAAGGATTAAAACACTAACTAGACCAAATGCAGTCAACCGTTTCATGATCCTCCATGAAAAGTACAGGAAAATTGTTAAAAACAAGGGAAGAAATAACAAACCAGAGGAAGAGAAACGAGCTAACTTTCTGAAGGACTTAGACAAGTTATTTAATATTGGAGCAAAGGATGTTGTGGAGAGGATAGGAAGCAACAGGCTGCTCACAAAGGAGACCAAGGAAGAGGACGTCAATTTCTACTTGGACCAACAGACCACTCGCCTGGCACACATGTCAGGTCATGATAAGGTGTTTGAGAAGAAGTCTAGAGAGAAAAGCTTCCGAGAAGAAAGAGAAGAGAGAATGTTAACATCAGTGACTGCTGCAGCAGCAGAAGTTGGGAAAATTTCAAGTGATGAAGACCCAGAGAACAGTCCAGGCTCTGGTACTAGTGAGGGTTCAGAATACACTGAGACAACACCAAGCTGTTCGTCAAAACCAAGTACGATAACCTTACACTTTCCACACTCAGTTATGACCAGTGAAGAGATTTGTAGCACTGCAGATCGGTTGTCACTCTCTGACAACCAGACTACAGCCATGGTGTCTGCAGTGTTGAAGGCAGGAGGCGCAGATCTTGATGACTTTGTTATATCAGCCTCTACTACAATACGAAATAGGATAAACACTCGTCATAACTTGTGCCAAAGTTACATGAATAACTTCAAGGAAAGTCCGCCAGATTACTGCACACTACACTAGGATGGAAAACTTCTACGGGATGTTCTTGGTGAAAGATACCCAGTGGAAAGTCTTGCAGTGCTCGTCTCTGGTACTCCACAGTATGAAGAAGGGAAGCTGCTTGGTGTGCCCTTCATAGAAAGTTCCACAGGAATCCAACAGTGTAATGCTACATTGGAACTGATAGAAGCATGGGGTCTCACAGACAACATTGTAGGCTTGGTATTTGATACCACAGCAAGCAACAGTGGCATCAACAAGGGTGCAGCGAAGCTTATTGAAGAAAAACTAGGCAAAAAGGTATTCTACTTCGCTTGTCGCCATCACATATCAGAGGTAATAATTGGAAGTGTATGGGAGGCTGTGTTCAGCAAGGTCAAGAGTCCTGACAACCCAATGTTCAGCAATGTGAAAGAGAAGTGGGACAAGTTGGTTAAGGACTGCCCAAGACTTCTGGGCCTAGTTGAACAAGACTTGAAACAGAAGAAGACAAGCACAATTGCAGTCTTAAGCAATTTCCTTGAGGAAGCAAGTCCGAGGGCAGATTACAGAGAGGTGTCAGAGCTGTGCCTGATCCTGCTTGGTGAGGAACCTCTTCGAGGTATCCACTGGGCCAAGCTAGGTGCCATTCACCAAGCCCGCTGGATGGCCAGGAACATTTACTGTATGAAGATGCTCATGTTTTCCAAGGAACTAAAATACAACACGGACACTATCTTCAAGCTGGAGAGGATGAACAAGTTCCTAGCCTTATTCTACACCAGCCACTGGGTAACCACCACATCTGCAGCTGATGCACCTATCCATGACCTCCAGCTTATGAAGAACATGCTGCAATACAAGCAGTATGACTATGAACTGGCAACCTCTGTTCTCAAGAAAATGAACAACCACCGCTGGTATCTGACCCAGGAAGTAGTGCCATTCACCTTGTTTAGTTCACATGCCAGCATGACCATGTCTGCAAAAGAGAAGCTCGCAGTCAAGCTGTCAGAAACAGAGAAACCTGAGAGTTACAGGAAAGGCAAGCCAGTGTTTCCTGTCATCAATGCAGCTACAGTTCTCACACACCTGGTAGAGCCAGAGTCTCACTTTCTGTTTGATGCTCTTCGAGTGAAATGTGACTGGCTCACTACTCCTGCTGACACCTGGGAAGACAATGACAGCTGCAGGAATGCACAGAAGTTTGTGAGGTCAGTGAAAGTGACCAATGATGTGGCTGAGAGAGGTATGAAACTAATGAGTGACTTTGCAACTCAGATCACAAGTGACCCAGAGCAAAGAAGCTGCTTACTACAAGTTGTAGAGTACCACAGGAAAAAGTTTGACAGTTTCAAAAAAGCCACATTGAACAAGTGATAATACATGTATTAGTAACATCCTATCTGACAGTTTCTTATGCAATATATGTATCAGTGCAGTGCTATCATACTACCAAACTGATTTTTTGTAGTGTCCCAGCTGTTTGTGCATTAAAATTAGTTAAAATTTACACAGGTGTTCATGTGTTTTATTGTGCTAACTACCATATGCAAGAAAATTTTATTAGCTTTCATTTGGTATCACTTTCAATGCTATAGCATCAATCTCTGGAAAGCTACAATGAAAATAAGGACATAATATCCCATATTTTGCAGCGTTTTTGAAAAACATCAACAATAAAATTACATGGCTCTTGAGGCAGGCATAGCCAAGGTCCAAGATCACAATAACTGGTATATTTAGCTAATTTAGACCTTGGAGAATGGGAATAATAGCAGTTTCTATATGTTTGAAGAAAAAGGTCAATTTTGAAGAGGTCTGATCCCACATCTATACAAATCAACTAATCGTTCATGTGTGGTGTATTATTACTATATATCGGATGATAATCTCCTTGGGTAGGGTGCAAAATGTTTCTAACTACAAAGGCCCCGCAGGGTCAGCCACGCACTAGTCCCTGTCACATCACCGCAGTTTTGAATCTCTATATTTATTTCACAAGTACTTCAATCGAATCATTCCTTGTGTTTTAGTAGCAATATACCTTGTATGCCGGGGAAAACATTTTTAAAGAATGTATTATTTGTAGCTGCGTGTCGAGTTTGGCTGGATTACCTCCCTTTAATTTATCGTATGCGTATTGACCGCACCATAACCCTGATAACTACTTAAAAAGGGAAAATAGGATAATTATATAGAAAAAGATAGATAAATAAAGAAACCCGTGAATGTATATATAGTTCTGCAAGTAATTTTGTTTTAAGTATTAATGAGTCACCGCTTTTCAAGGTCCAAACGTCATTCGATGATGAAGCTGAATTCGTTTGTCAAGTACAAGGTGGGACAATACTTATACAATTGATCATGTATGTTGAAACTAGACAGAATTTCATTATTTACAAGGACAGATGAACAACAATTTGTTTACATTGGACTTGAAAATGATTATATGCAGCCGTGGTATTGTTCCACATAGGGTAGTTTTTGAAAAATATTTTTTACATAGGAGTTACTAATTATCAAGGCCCAGAGGCCACTCGAGGATAAGGGTTAAACCGTGTACAGTAGTCAATAGAACAACATTATATTAATCGTTAGTAGTGTAAATTTGGTACATTGGATTACTTGAGGGAGCCGGCTTATCAAGAACGTGTTTACGTTGGACTTGAAGACGATCATATTATAGTCAGCTGGAAAGTAGGCAAACGGAAGACAGTTCCACAGGTGTGCAGTTCTAAAAAAGAAGTTGTGTTCATGGAATCTACGTTTCGGTTTAGGCGCAGATAAATGAGAGAAGGAATTATTGATAGTGTTTCTCGTGAAAGTTTGGCGAAGGGGGAACCATAGATCGGAGATCAGACGAGCGCTTGGTATGAAAATAAGGATAAACCAGAGACAATTTCGCAACGTTCCTTCTGTGAGAAAGAGGTTGCAGGGAAGGGAAAATAGGCATCCTCTACCAGGTTACGAAGTCTATTTTGAACTCTTTCAAGACAGGATAAAGCCTTTCTAGCAGCTTCTGCCCAGATGTGACAACAATACTCCATCCTTGGATGTACCGGCCTCTTATATAGGTAGAGAATTGCGTCAGCAGTGAAATATCTACTGGAACGATTCCAGCGACCTTCGCAACGGATTTGATGTACGTGTTTCATTTCAGATCAGGAGTAAAGGTAAAACCCAGAAGCTTGTCAAAACAAACAAGCTGTTTTATTGTGATATGTATTCTCTGTTTTATTAGATGCATATATTAATATTATATATATTTATTTCAGTTTTTAATTCATATTTTTTATTTGATTGATTTTTTAATAGATTTGTTCGTCTATGAATGTACCCATTATATCCAGCAAGTTGATTTTAAATATATCATAAATCGATTGGGCAATTCTATTCTCTTTAACTCCCCCTTCCCTGTATCTTGCATTACTTAAAACGTCACCAGAGCAACTGTGGAACAAAAGTAGCGTTTTCAACAGATACACATAAAGAGAAACTAAAATGATGTATAGTCGTTGTAGCTAGAATAATTTTTGTTTCTAATGTTTTACACTACTAACGATTAATATGATATTGTCCCAGTGACTACTGTACACTCTTTAACCCTTATGCTCGAGTGGTCTCTGAGCCTTATGTGAAATGTTTTTGACTCCTAATTGGGTATGAGACCAATGAATTCGCCAATCATTTTTATAACCACCGGCTGTGCTAACGAACCCATGAAAACCTTCCAAAGTAACTATAAAACTTGTCGAATTTTGGATTCAATCAGTTCGTCGCTAACTACGTCACGGACCGCATTTGATTCTTGGCCGTCATCTTGGTTGCTGCCAATTACACTCCGGATCTGATCTGAACTACGCCGCCATTTTTGTTCAATATAATGTCACAACACTTACCAGGTTACGGGCCGAGTCATCGTCTTCTCTTTGACGGATCGGAATCTTAATTCGAATTGTGGCAGGTAAAATTTCTGAGATATCTAAGGATTCAAAACCTACACAAAGTGATACAATATCCAACAGAGAATCCTAAAGACCCCGAATTTCTCGAAAAGAACGCGATTGTTTTTGCAGAACTGATCAATGCTTAGACGATAGAAGTCTGTCTCTGATTATAAGAGATTCCTTGGATGACGGACGGAAAACATTGAACATATAAAGAGAACATTATTTATTAAAAGGGAAACAGAAAATTACATCACTATATACAGAACTAACGTCTCTAAAACGTAACGAGGATGAAACTATTACCGACTACGTTATAAGGGCAGAAACAACAGCCAATGCCTTAAAACTCTCAGGTGAAATAATAAGCGATAGTTTATTGATATCAATGACTCTCAAGGGACTTCCAGCCGATTTTAAACCATTTACAACTGTTATAACGCAAAAAGACAAACCGATAAATTTCAGTGAATTTAAAGTGGCATTGCGCAGTTACGAAGAGACTAATCGTATGCTCGTGGACAATAATAACTCCAGCAATATTATGAAGTTCAAAAATGCTTCTCGAAAACAGACACCACCAAATTACGCACCGCACCGCAACGTGTTCTCCAAAATTGATTTTCCCAAGAAAAAGAATAAAATTATCTGCTATAATTGTGGATGACCCAACCACAAAAGTTTCCAATATCGATATAAACATTCTAAAATGAACCCCGTAAAAAACGTTGAGAACTTTGAGGAAGAATATACATTTCTATTCACATGTAACTTTGACAATAATACAAACGGTAAAAATCTCCTTGTAGACTGTGGTACTAAGCACACGTTATCACCAAGGGATCTGATTTTATTAATTTTGATTAAAACTTTAATCCACAAAGTCATTTTGTCGCACTTGCCGACGGTAGTCAAATTAGTGATATAGTCTTGAAAGAGGCGATGCTAAAATATCCCTAAACATAATAAAGGCGAAATCTGTAACTGTATTCTAAAAAATGTTTTATTCATACTTACATTTATGCAAGACATATTTTCCATGCAGGCTGCAATTAAACAAGGCGCAAATATAAATTTGGCCAAAACAAGTCAAAATTGATATACCCCAATGGAACTGAATTTTATATTAAAGAAAATGGCCGACTATATCATTTAAAAATATGGTTCCCTTAAAAACTGCCTTATACGACTTAAAAACCTGGCATAAAATTCTAGGACACTGCAATACAGATATTAAAAAATTACCAAATGTAGTCGAAGGCAGGAAAATAATACCTTTAGACGATCTCCTAAATAAGTGGTGACTCTTATGTTAAAAAAAAATATAAAATAAGGCGGAAATTCTATGAACAAAGTTTCTTTTCAACAACTACCCATCTGTAGACCACAATACCACGGCTGCATATAATCATTTTCAAGTCCAATGTAAAAAGATTGTTTGATTTGATCACAGTCACCATAAATATAGCAACAGAGTAGGTAAAGGCTAGCAACCTCTCTTATATGAAAACTAGGGTGTAGATAACGAAGCCATTTTTTCTACTCTGATAAATAAGAAATGAGTGTACTCAGAGGCACTTCCCAAGATATGGAAATAGTTTTTCATTTTAGACGTTTTTGATTCTTAATCAGGAAGGCGTACGTTGAAAATGAGATGATTCGTGAAGCGGTTACATCGTCCAACCCTCTTTCCAAATATTTTAGCAACAGACTTGATGTAAGTTTTCCATTTGTAATCTTGAGTACATATCAGCCATTAAAGCTTATCAAAGCAGTGAGCTTCCTCAAATAGAGAGAGAGAGAGTGAGAGAGGGGGGAGAGAGAGACATTCATTTCACTTAAAGTAATCCAACGTTTGTGGTGAAAGAAGAGAAGTAACCAGGTTACATAAGCGGATGACGTTCACAGGATAAGAAGTAGGAAATTCAGAAAGATCTTGATCAGTAAAATCTGCGAAATGTTATCACAGATAATAGAATGATTTGAGAATGTGGTTGGAAATATTCATGGAACACGATCAAGAGGAAAGGCTGGACTCAGAATAGATCTGCGAGGCATAACATTTACATATTTATAAAAGTTAGAATGTGTGTGAGGACACTTGTAAACCTATATATACAACGAATTTCTTATCTACAGTCTTGAAATTTGATATATAGGATATTCAGAAATGTGGAAAATTTTTGAATCTGTTTCTATCCGGAAATAAGGGATGCTAACAGGTCAAAATTGAGAAATTGTTAGCTGAGGCGTATCAGATGGTTATTTGTTTGTCAACAGTTTCACGAGCTTCTAAAACACTTTTTAAAGCTCGTGTGAAACTGGTCTAACGATTATCATACCTGACTCACTATTTGTAGGTTTGTTTCGATCTCGGCTAAATTATATTTTAATTACAAAAAGTGAATTGCTTAGAAAAATAACATCTGCATGCACATGCCTACGTTTCTTTTCGTTTTTTATTCATTTTTAAATGTATTTAACGTTACGTTTGATATATACACAACAAACAGAAAAATATCATAGATACGCAACAAGCAGCAAAATATGATACATACACAACAAACAGAAAAATATGATATATTCACAACAAACAGCAAAATATGATATATAAACAACAAACAGCAAAATATGATATATACACAACAAACAGCAAAATATGATATATACACAACAAACAGCCAAATATCATAGATACGCAACAACCAGCAAAATATGATATATACACAACAAACAGAAAAATATGATGCATACACACATCAAACAGCAAAATATGATATATACAACAAACAACAAAATATGATATATACACAACAAACAGCAACATATGATATAAACACAACAAACAGCCAAATATGATATATACACATCAAAAAGAAAAATATGATACACACGCAACAAACAGCCAAATATGATATATACACATCAAAAAGAAAAATATGATACACACGCAACAAACAGCAACATATGATATATACACATCAAACAGAAAAATATGATATATACAGAACAAACACAAAAATATGATATATACTCAAAAAACAGCAAAATGTGATATACACACAAAAATCAGAAAAAAAAATATTATATACACATCCAACAGCAAAATATAATATACAAACAAAATACAGCAAAATATATATACAACAAACAGCAAAATACGATATATACACAACAAACACCACAATATGATATATACGCAACATACAGCAAAATGTGATGTATACACAGCAAACCGCAAAATGTGATATATACACAAAAGAAAAGTATGATATATACACAACAAACAGAAAAATATGACATATACAGCGAGCAGAAAAATATGATATGTACACAACAAACAAAAAATATGATATATATAAAGCAAACAGCAAAACATGATATAAACACAAAAAACAGCAAAATATGATATATACACAACAAACAGCAAAATATGATATATACACATCAAACAGAAACATATGATATATACAAAACAAACAGCAAAATATGCACATACAAACAGCAAAATATGATATATATTCAACAAAAAGCAAAACATACTATATATACAACAAATAGCAAAATATCATAGATACGCAAAAACAGTAAGATATGATATATACACACACCAAACAAAAATATGATGTACAAAACAAACAGTAAAATATGATATTTATAAATAACAGCAAAATATGATATAAACACAACAAACAGCAAAATATGATATGTAAACATCAAACATACATATATGCTATATACATATCAAAAAGAAAAATATGTAACACACGCAACAAACAGCAAGATATGATATATACACAATAAACACCAAAATATGATATATACACAAGAAACAGCAAAATATGATATATACACATCAAACAGCAAAATATGATATATACACAATAAACAGCAAAATATCATATATACAAAAAAACAGTAAGATACGCTACATACACACATCAAACAGCAAATTATGATATATATGCAACAAACAGCAAAATATGCTATATGCACAACAAACAGTAAGATATGCTTCATACACACAAAAACAGCAAGTTATGATATATATTCAACAAACGGCAAAATATGCTTTATACACAACAAACAGCAATATATCATAGATATGCAACAAACAGTAAAAGATGATATATACACAACAAACAGCCAAATATTATACATATATACACCAAACAACAAAATATGATATATACAACATAGAGTAAAATATTATATAAACACAACAAACAACAAAATATAATACATACACACACCAAACAGCAAAATATGATATATACAACAAACAGTAAAATTTGATATATACACAACAAACAGCAAAATATGATATAAAAACAACAAACAGCAAAATATGACATATACACATCAAAAAGAAATATATGATATATACACATCAAACAGAAAAATATGATACATACGAAACAAACAGCAAAATATAGAATATACACAATAAACAGCAAAATATGATATATACACAACAAACAGAAAAATATGATACATACTCACACCAAACAGCAAAATATGATATAAACACAGCCAACACCAAAATATGATATATACACAAACATTAATATATGACATACACACAACAAACACCAAAATATGATACATACACATCAACAGAAAAATATGATATATACACATCTAAGAAAAAAATATAATACATACGCAACAAACAGCAAAATAGGATATATACACAGTAAACAGCCAAATATGATATATACACAACAAACAGCAAAATATTATATATACACAACAAACAGCAAAACATGATATATGCATATCAAAAAGAAAAATATGATATTAACGCAACTAACAGCAAAATATAATATATATACACAACAAACAGCAAAATATAATATATACGCGACAAACAGAAATATATGATATATACACAACAAAAAGCAAAATATGATATATACCCATCAAATAAAAAAATATGATATATATACAACAAACAGCAAAATATGATATATAAATATATAACAGCAAAATATGATATATGCACAACAAACAGAAAATATGATATATACACAACAAACAGAAAAATATGATATGTGCACAACAAATAGCAAAATATGATATATGCACATCAAACAGACAAATATGATATAAACACAAAAAGCAAAATATTGTATGTACACACAAGAAAAATATTATATATACACAACAAACAGCAAAATATGGTATATACACAACAAACCGCAAAATATAATAGATACACAACAAACCGCAAAACAATAGATACACAACAAACAGCAAAATATGGTATATACACACCAGAAAAATATTATATATACACAACAAACCGAAAAATATAATATATACACAACAAACCGCAAAATATATTAGATACACAACAAACAGCAAATATGATATATACACAACAAACAGCCAAATAAGATATATACACAACAAGCAGCAAAATATAGTATATACACAACGAATTGCAAAATATGATGTATACACAACAAACAGCAAAATATAGTATACGCATAGCAAACTGCAAAATATGATATATACATAACAAACAGCCAAATAAGATATATACACAACAAACAGCAAAATATGATATATACACAGCAAACAGCAAAATATGATATATACACAACAAACAGCCAAATAAGATATATACACGCAAACAGCAAAATATAATATATACCCAACAAACAGCAAAATATGATATATACAAAACAAACAGCAAAATATGATATACGCACAGCAAACTGCAAAATATGATATATACACAAGAAACAGCAAAATAAGATATATACACAAGAAACAGCAAAATATTATATATACACAACAAACAGCAAAATATGATATATACACAACAAACAGCAAGATATTATATATACACAACAAACAGCAAAATATGATATATACACAACAAACAGCAAAATATTATATATACACAACAAACTGCAAAATATGATATATACACAACAAACAGCAGAATATATTGCATTCAGTTCAATAGATAACTCCATAAGGACCGATTGATTTTTAATGGGCTGTTTCCTGTTAGATTTAAGGAAATTCTACAATGAATCGAAATATGGAATTTATTAAAAATATAAAATATCCAATCAGGCAAAAAGACTTATCCAATAAATCCAATAAAAATCTCCGGGAAAAATAGTTTATAGGTCATAGAACCACATACAAAAATTCAGCCGTCTACTACTCTTTAGTAGTCCCCATTTTTCTACTTGCTTTTCCTACTGATATGGCGATTAAGCTACACTGAATATTTCGCGTTTCATCCACTCCAGGATTCTTCAGGTTTATGCACGAATTCTGTGGTTGTTTGTAATAATATAGCTATGCTTGCTAGGTGTGAGGATGTTTTTTGGCGATGTTTCGAAATTAACTCTTTCCATATCTATTTTTAATGTGGTGAAATAAATTCTTTTGAGAGTGCTTCACTGTTTCAGGAGCTAAGTATAACTACTTAATTTACTCACATAAATTTATATACAAAAGTATAGATTTATGCGTAAACTTTAAGTATTTACTTCAAAAGTGCTCAATACGTAGGTAGAGCTAGTTAGTAATTTATAAAATGTATATGGCGATTAAGCTGCACTGAATATTCCGCGTTTCATCCACTCTAGGATTCTTCAGTTTACGCATATATATTTTAGAGTAATTATAGTTATAGCTTCGGTTGTGCAGAGGCGACATGACTTAGAGACTGGAGTACGAGACTTAACCTTTTTTAGGATAGTCTATTTAATTGAGAAGGGGGGGGTTGTTAGAATTAAGTTTTTGAATTAAAGTGGTTAGAGAAGTTCCTTGGTTATTATTAGAATTCTGGTTGTTAAAAGAAGTGCGGTTTGATACTCTCTCTCTCTCTCTCTCTCTCTCTCTCTCTCTCTCTATATATATATATATATATATATATATATATATATATATATTTGTGTGTGTGTGTGTGTGTGTGTGTGTGTGTGTGTGTGTGTGTGTGTGTACGATTACCTATATTTTAAGAACTTTAATTTTTTGGACTGTACCATTGAAATTTTCGTTCTTTATTGATGCAATAAAGTTTTATGTAATTTACATTTCTTATGTGTTCCTTATTATATATATATATATATATATATATATATATATATGCATGTATACAGTACACATACATTACACACACACACACCTATATATATATATATATATATATATATATATATATATATATATATATATATATATATATATATATATGCACACGATTACCTATTTATTTAAGCACAATAAGTTTTTGGAGTGTCGGAACTTCTGTTTTCTTTAACATTTGCTCATCTATTTCTACAGATTACATGATGATCCACACTTCCTCTGAAGATCACCATCGACATTGAATCTATCCCTACACTAAGAACGGTTCTTTATGTGGTATGGAATTTTCATTGACTATCCTGACATTTCCCATATTTCCTTACGTGTCGTACGTGGTCACGACACTGCTTTCATATTTGCTTGATTCTGTCCCTTCAGCGATTGACTTATTCTTAATGAGTTTACCGCTGGCAAAATTAACAAAGTCCTGTCTGTTCAACGCTTTTTGTGAATTCATGTCTCTGCTGACTTGAATATTTACAGTGGCCAGTCTATTCGAACAAAATTTTCCTTGCATATGAACTTATTAAAATTGTTGACAAGCCTGAAATTGTACCCGATATTACTGGACATTTTTAAACATTTATAATCTGTTTCTGACAGCTTTTCCAGAGCAGTGGGCATGAACTCTCCCAATAAGGTCAAAATACATTCAAGCAAGTGCTTTGATCATACTTCCCGAGTTTATTGATATTCAATGGTTGATTGGCAAATCTTAATGTTGTATAGCAGTGTGTGTATATATATATATATATATATATATATATATATATATATATGTGTGTGTGTGTGTGTGTGTGTGTGTGTGTATATATATATATATACATGCGTGTTTTGGTTGGAAAAAAAAAGTATATATATATATAAAATAAAAAAATAAAAAAAATAAAAATAATTGTTAGCGGTGGATGTATGCGAGTACGTGTGTGAGTTTGTAGGTGGGTATGTATATGTGTATATATGTATGCTCCTACATATATTTCTATGTATGTACGTGTATGTATGTGTGTGTGCCTGCGTACGTGTGCGTGTGCATGTGTACATGTACATGAATGTATATGTATGCGTATGTGACTGTGTGTGAGTGTATGCTATACATGGGGAAAGAAAGTCTTTAAAAAGAACCATAAAAAAGCCATAAAAACCTTCACCATATGGATTAAAAAACACTCTTTGAAACTAACTTTGACCGGACACTGTGAACACTTACAGTTGGAGACAGAATGTCTGAACACTGAACACACGCATCGCATCACTCTGAAAAACATATTTAATATCAGCGGAGGCAATTCTACAAACTCCCATTTTAAAGAAAAACTTTTTACGAAAATATCTGAAGAGAGCACACCCTAAGCTCGAAACGCGTTATAAAAATATTTTAAAATAAAAATATGACGAAAACCTTAAAAAAAAAACCACAATTGTTGATGGCTACACTCTTTTAAATATATATATATATATATATATATATATATATATATATATATATATATATATATATATATATATATATATATATATGCGTATATGTTGTCTATCGGTTGTCTATATAACCGTGTTCAATAATTCGTATAATGTGTATTACGGGTGTATATAACGTGTATCTATACGAGACGTCACTTCTCTCTATATATGTATATGTGGCATGTATGTATCTTACGGCAGTATAGTGTAATGCGTGTATATACGGAAATCTATACGTGTTTCAGCGATGTTAATCTGTTCCTTTCACTGTGTGTATAAATACATATTTCTGTTCGTTCTCCATTTATATGCGTGTATGTGTTCGTTTCACAGTAAATTACATTTTACCAAACAAGTCAATGAACGCGCGAGAGACAGTTCTTTAGCACATATATATAGCATCCTCCCTGCGTTGCACAGATAAAGTGGAATACACTTTTTCATTGTTAATTTACTCCGTAGACTTACAGAGTTTTAAAAAAAATATACTTCCCTTAAAAGGAAACAAAAAAACAGGTTATATTTTACATATAAATTTATTTTCCCGTATACATTTTTCCCTCGGAGTTTTCCAATATTTCCCTGTTTGTTTCTGCAGCTTGCTATATATCGCCCAATGTCCTACCATGGACGTAAAAATGACGACCGTTCGCTGAGATGGTCTTCTGTAAACTGACTCTTCATCTGCCTTGTGTTTACGTTTATATACCAAAACTAATTTCATTGTTTGTTACGCACGTTACGTAAGCAGAACAATATTATTGCTTATTGTTTTATTGAACTAAAGTCTATGTCCTTTATTATTGTAAGTCTGTAAATATGTTATTACGACCTTACAATATCTGATTAATCTGTAAATTTCAAATCTGTTTAGTGTTTCAAATGTTTATCTTACTCTATTGAAATATAAAATATTTCAATAACATTGTACACTAGTTCGATCGTCCATCGATACATGCGGTTTCATGGAAACACTGGAAAAACAGAAAGTAGAGTTTTAACGTCAAACATTAATTTCCTTTATATTTGGAATGACTGTTAAATTAATTTACCAAGATCACCGCAATAAACTTTAAATCAAATTCCACATTTTGCGACCAAAGCTATCTGTCTCCTCCTAAATCCCCATCGATAATCGAAATATAAAACTTTAGGCGAAATTTGAATTACTGTCTATGGTGTTGCCAAAATTATCAAGCACATGAATGCAACTTAATCTACTCATCCCGACAATATTGCGGTCATGGTACTCACGAGACTGCAACCCAAAATAGCTTCTATTCTCACGAAGCTGTTTGCTCTGTAAGTACTGGAAAAATGCTTCCTATAGCCTCAGAAAAGTTTGTTGGTTTGCCAAGTATTTGAAAATATCAGAGATCAATCATTTGCATCTCATTACAGACATATCAGTCTCCTGTACGTCGTGGGTTAGTTGCTTGAATTTCTAACAAATCCAAAAGCTGATAATACCTTTAACAAACCAACTGCTTAATGAAAAACAAGATTGATTTTGCCACACAAAATCAATAGTTGACAGTGATATCGCATATGCTCTGTAAATATGTCAACAATAGCTTTATCTCTAGGCTGATAGCTCTTTATATTACATTGAAAATAGTTTCTAACGAATGAATAAGACACCAGAATAACTAGTTGATTTGAAAAGAGGGAAATGTTTTTTTTTGCAATGTAAATCTGCAATATGGAAAATGAGTCGAGGTAAACATGGCCGACTGTTTTGATAAACGAGCGTGTTGCTTCTCGAAACATGATAAATTGTAATCGTCAAAAATGTTATTGAGAGAGAAGTCGAAACATACGCCCTAACCACATGGCATGAAGATGCATTCAACGTTTGAGAGAAAAAGGGAAACGAAAACTGGACGAGTTTACTAATGAGAAATTATCATGTATAAATAGTGTTGTTTTTTTTTTGTGTGAGACAATCAATACTAATAATCGACTGTATAATTTATCATTGAAGATACTCATTTTCGTCTGAAGGCAAAGAAGCATAACAGAGATTGAGAGAGAAGTGGATGTGAGTTGTGAACTTTTGTGCCTCAGAAATGAGAGACGAATGTTAAATTGGTATATCAAAACCATTCTATACGACTGGGTATAAAGATTAGCTTTAGAATCTTGCTGAAATTTTTTATCCCCAATAGGTCAGTCGAAGTAGTTGTTGGTAAGAATGAGTGCGAAATATACCGGATCAATGCAAAAGCTTCTCAAATATCAATTCTGGGCACAATTAATTGTTATATATTCGGAACTGTGTCACGAACGGCACCAAAACGAATATGTTATATATTCGGGAGTATTATAAAGGAGATTTTGTCAAGGAGATTCGTGTACGTGATCGTCTAGTTTCTAATGGTTTTATTTTTGATGTCTTCGTGGGAGTGTGTTTGTGTTCATGTATTTTTTTAACATACCTTTATTCATGTGTCGTCGGTTGTTCCTCTGGTTTTCATTGTCTCTTGGAGGGGAGCTGGCCTGTTGGATGAAGAATTCACTCCAAGATGACAATTAAGGTTTTTATGTTTTTATTCACCTTCCAAAGGTCGACACAGAATGGAGGTGAACCTTGCTTGTTTGATGATACACGTCAGCGTCCTCCCCAGCCCAGTGGGGGGGACAGCTGAAAAGCCGTCTGTCTTATTCAACACCCGAAACCAAAACTGCCAAGAAAGAATCAGCTAACCTCATCACATGATACCACGTCATCTGGTCAGCTGACCCTTCTTTTGCAAACGTGTCCACTGTCCACGTTATTCACCTCTCTCTCTCTCTCTCTCTCCCTCTCCCTCTCTCTTTCTCTATTCTCTAATAGAGACACACAGAGAGAAAATAGAAAGAGTAAGAAAGCCAGAGAGGGGGGGAGAGATGCTCTTTAACATTCCTCCACCCCTTTTTTATCAAAATGTATGGCAAGCCATACATTTTTAATAACTAACTAACTAAAAAAAAATAATTATGTCCGAAGTACATCTTTATTTTTTCACTTTCCGGACTCACCCCTTTTCCAAGAAAGATCAGGCACCAGTACTCTTCTACAACACTATCAACCCTTCTGCTGCTTCTCAAAAGTCCCTCCTAGACATTAACTTGCTTCCAAGTTAGACAAAGATACAGCTTTGCAGATATACATCTTGTCTAGGCGGTCGCATTGTTGGATATTTTCCACTGACTCTGCTCTTTATTTGGACCACTTGGCCAAACAAATGGAGACTCCATTTTCGATCACTTTTTCGAAATGGGGCCAGCATATCGCAATTACGACCAGAACGTCGGATGCTCCATGTTGGTGGTAGCTTTATCGCATGGGGACTCGAACCCCCAGATCCTCAGATTAAAAGTCTGATGCTCTACCGACCCAACCATCCCACTCGCGTTCTCGACTTTCAGCATAGGCCTAAGTCCCAGTTTTTTTTTTCCTTTACTGTAATGCCCTGACGTCTTTCTCTGAGTGGTCCTATTACTGGAGCTTTGTTCTATTCAATCTACTACTTCGGGACTTCACAAAGCTCTTCTACTAACTCCCTTGGTTGGTCTAAGTCAAGATACGCCTTCACACTGATTCACTCGGAGCCTGTTTGAGTTCCTGGAACCCGACAAGATACGGAATCATCACTCCCTAACTAATGCGCCATCGATTTCTAACTAAGTAGTTTTCCCTTTGTGATTTTTCCGCATTCCCAGCAAGTCCCAAGATTCCAACCCAGATATCCCTCACACATTCCTCTAAAAAAATAAAAAAATAATAAGGCTCTATCTTGTCCCTTACGTAATCTGCATCTTTCCCTTTCTTCTATCTCCCCGTGATTAGGCTTGGTACCGACTGTCCAGTCGCTCCGTACCCTGAGGAATTATCGCGACCTCGCACGCCAGACTTTTGTTGGACAAGACTTATTGCCGTTGCTTGGGCCTACGTGGCATCTTCCAACTCACTGGAACCACTAGTATTGTTTTAACAGGGTTCTCATTACTCTAAAATAGTATTTCCCCTGCCAAATTTTCTAATTTGTGACAATACCGTGGCTTATAAAAAAAAAATAAAACAACAGAAAAAACTGCTTTCTACAGCCTAATCGCCTTGTAATTCTCATGAAAAAAAAATGCAACTACGCGCTAAACGTCCCTAAAATATAACTAAACCAACCAAATCTATTCCAAAATAATTTAATTTAATAATACCAATTAAATTCACCCAGCATGGTTTTTTTTTTAATTTTGGTACCTTTAATTCACAATATGGTAACATTTTATTTTCCTAAGTACTTGCATACATATTTCATTCATCTTCTCTTGAGCGATTCGTAACATAATGGCCACGTCAGCCATTGCACCCCCTCTGCCCCTTACACCATGTCAGAGGGCATTTCATTTGCTCCCTGAAGTTGATTACAACTAGATCCGCTCACGCTGGACAGAATACATTCCGTTCACTGCTATGTCAGAAAAAACTTTCTTTTTTTTTTTCCAAAGTCGGTAAGCGCAACCTGCCTTGAAGACACATAGCTTCACGGAAAACATCGGATTTCCACACATGAAGTACTCAAACTTGCTCCATGTTGATTCTACTCGAAATCAACAGAAATCACGATAAAAAAAAATAAAATTCGAATCATTTCCCGAGAATAATGAAATTAATAACTACCCATGTAATTCAACACCTCTCCAAAATTCTAACATGCTTGCCACAGAAATTAAATTCCATTCACGCCCCACTTTTTTCTTTCATTTCTTCATATAGTTTATTTAACCCTATATTTATCCTTTTTTTTTTTTTTTTTTTACCTTACTTATGTGGTCAAAACGTCACTCATGTCGAATAGAACATTTATTCTACTTTTCGAAAATTGAAATTAATACCGACTGAACCTTTGACTCTTCCGAAACTTTTTTTTTTTTTTTTTAAATCATTTATTACACTGTTTAAATCTTATTTCTTTCTCCCTATTTTATTATTACTATTTAATTAATTAAAAACACATTTTTTTCTTTTATTAATCCTTCTTTCCATAGACCCCACAAGCAAGATTCCACCTCCCCATTCTGCGAAAAAAAATACATGTCACAGAGTAAGAAAATCCTGCACAATACCATTTTAGAACACATCAATTACATAAAGAAAATAAATGAAAAAAATACTAAAATATCCTATAAGCATTCAGAAAGTCCCATCTTAGCAATAAATAAAATCCAAACAACAAAATTTTGTCCACGTCAGCAAGTAGGTCGGCTGCATAGTGCATCATCTTTTACCATTCCACAGAATTCAAAATTAAAGAAAAACCACAGTCGTTTACAAAAAAATACCTAGACATTTACAATTAAAATACAGTCGTTTCTAAAATAAAATAAAACGACTCACTTATAAAGTCTCAGACAACTCGATGGAACTAAAATTGTCCATGTAAGAAAAAAAAAATTCCTAAGAAATAAAATCGTTCAATTAGTGAAAAAAGGAAAAAAAAATCACATTTCAGAACCTATCCATTGTTTTTCATCAAAAGTACATATTGTTTTTCATTAAAAGTTACATTTAGTTCACAATTTAAAAATGACACGAAATATTCATAACACATATTTTTGATTGACATGTTTATCTTTGTGGTAAGGCTCGTTTCTTTTTGGTTTTCTCACTGGCCGTTGTTAAAAATTTACAAAATAAGGTCATTTTTCGTTTTCCCTTCTAATTTTGACATTAAGTGATATTTTTCTTCGTTCATAACGAGTTAATTCCCAATACGATAAATATTTTTTTTAACTATTTTCTATATATAAAGTTTTACATCTGTGTGTCTGTATGTCTTCCTTTTCTTTTTTCGTGAAAAGGTTGTACGTGTGTATTGCTTTTCTTTTTTTTCTTTTTTTTTTTTCTTAATTATTTTTCTAATTCGCCTAGTGTTTTAATGGACCCTACGTTGTGTGTGTGTTGATTTCTATTTTTTTTTTTTTACTGTTCTTTCTTTTTCTTTTTTTTTTTCCATACATTTTATTGTTTTTTCTTGTCCTTTTTTTTTCTTTTTTTTTTTTTAGTCTATTTCTTTTTTCTTGACACTAAATCTCCATGCTTCCACGTTGTATTTTCTTAAACACAGGTTCGATTATCGCATCGGTGATGCGACTTAGTCACGAGCACCAAAACGAATATGTTATATATTCGGAACTGTGTCACGAACGGCACCAAAACGAATATGTTATATATTCGGGAGTATTATAAAGGAGATTTTGTCAAGGAGATTCGTGTACGTGATCGTCTAGTTTCTAATGGTTTTATTTTTGATGTCTTCGTGGGAGTGTGTTTGTGTTCATGTATTTTTTTAACATACCTTTATTCATGTGTCGTCGGTTGTTCCTCTGGTTTTCATTGTCTCTTGGAGGGGAGCTGGCCTGTTGGATGAAGAATTCACTCCAAGATGACAATTAAGGTTTTTATGTTTTTATTCACCTTCCAAAGGTCGACACAGAATGGAGGTGAACCTTGCTTGTTTGATGATACACGTCAGCGTCCTCCCCAGCCCAGTGGGGGGGACAGCTGAAAAGCCGTCTGTCTTATTCAACACCCGAAACCAAAACTGCCAAGAAAGAATCAGCTAACCTCATCACATGATACCACGTCATCTGGTCAGCTGACCCTTCTTTTGCAAACGTGTCCACTGTCCACGTTATTCACCTCTCTCTCTCTCTCTCTCTCCCTCTCCCTCTCTCTTTCTCTATTCTCTAATAGAGACACACAGAGAGAAAATAGAAAGAGTAAGAAAGCCAGAGAGGGGGGGAGAGATGCTCTTTAACATTCCTCCACCCCTTTTTTATCAAAATGTATGGCAAGCCATACATTTTTAATAACTAACTAACTAAAAAAAAATAATTATGTCCGAAGTACATCTTTATTTTTTCACTTTCCGGACTCACCCCTTTTCCAAGAAAGATCAGGCACCAGTACTCTTCTACAACACTATCAACCCTTCTGCTGCTTCTCAAAAGTCCCTCCTAGACATTAACTTGCTTCCAAGTTAGACAAAGATACAGCTTTGCAGATATACATCTTGTCTAGGCGGTCGCATTGTTGGATATTTTCCACTGACTCTGCTCTTTATTTGGACCACTTGGCCAAACAAATGGAGACTCCATTTTCGATCACTTTTTCGAAATGGGGCCAGCATATCGCAATTACGACCAGAACGTCGGATGCTCCATGTTGGTGGTAGCTTTATCGCATGGGGACTCGAACCCCCAGATCCTCAGATTAAAAGTCTGATGCTCTACCGACCCAACCATCCCACTCGCGTTCTCGACTTTCAGCATAGGCCTAAGTCCCAGTTTTTTTTTTTCCTTTACTGTAATGCCCTGACGTCTTTCTCTGAGTGGTCCTATTACTGGAGCTTTGTTCTATTCAATCTACTACTTCGGGACTTCACAAAGCTCTTCTACTAACTCCCTTGGTTGGTCTAAGTCAAGATACGCCTTCACACTGATTCACTCGGAGCCTGTTTGAGTTCCTGGAACCCGACAAGATACGGAATCATCACTCCCTAACTAATGCGCCATCGATTTCTAACTAAGTAGTTTTCCCTTTGTGATTTTTCCGCATTCCCAGCAAGTCCCAAGATTCCAACCCAGATATCCCTCACACATTCCTCTAAAAAAATAAAAAAATAATAAGGCTCTATCTTGTCCCTTACGTAATCTGCATCTTTCCCTTTCTTCTATCTCCCCGTGATTAGGCTTGGTACCGACTGTCCAGTCGCTCCGTACCCTGAGGAATTATCGCGACCTCGCACGCCAGACTTTTGTTGGACAAGACTTATTGCCGTTGCTTGGGCCTACGTGGCATCTTCCAACTCACTGGAACCACTAGTATTGTTTTAACAGGGTTCTCATTACTCTAAAATAGTATTTCCCCTGCCAAATTTTCTAATTTGTGACAATACCGTGGCTTATAAAAAAAAAATAAAACAACAGAAAAAACTGCTTTCTACAGCCTAATCGCCTTGTAATTCTCATGAAAAAAAAAATGCAACTACGCGCTAAACGTCCCTAAAATATAACTAAACCAACCAAATCTATTCCAAAATAATTTAATTTAATAATACCAATTAAATTCACCCAGCATGGTTTTTTTTTTAATTTTGGTACCTTTAATTCACAATATGGTAACATTTTATTTTCCTAAGTACTTGCATACATATTTCATTCATCTTCTCTTGAGCGATTCGTAACATAATGGCCACGTCAGCCATTGCACCCCCTCTGCCCCTTACACCATGTCAGAGGGCATTTCATTTGCTCCCTGAAGTTGATTACAACTAGATCCGCTCACGCTGGACAGAATACATTCCGTTCACTGCTATGTCAGAAAAAACTTTCTTTTTTTTTTTCCAAAGTCGGTAAGCGCAACCTGCCTTGAAGACACATAGCTTCACGGAAAACATCGGATTTCCACACATGAAGTACTCAAACTTGCTCCATGTTGATTCTACTCGAAATCAACAGAAATCACGATAAAAAAAAATAAAATTCGAATCATTTCCCGAGAATAATGAAATTAATAACTACCCATGTAATTCAACACCTCTCCAAAATTCTAACATGCTTGCCACAGAAATTAAATTCCATTCACGCCCCACTTTTTTCTTTCATTTCTTCATATAGTTTATTTAACCCTATATTTATCCTTTTTTTTTTTTTTTTTTTTTTACCTTACTTATGTGGTCAAAACGTCACTCATGTCGAATAGAACATTTATTCTACTTTTCGAAAATTGAAATTAATACCGACTGAACCTTTGACTCTTCCGAAACTTTTTTTTTTTTTTTTTTTAAATCATTTATTACACTGTTTAAATCTTATTTCTTTCTCCCTATTTTATTATTACTATTTAATTAATTAAAAACACATTTTTTTCTTTTATTAATCCTTCTTTCCATAGACCCCACAAGCAAGATTCCACCTCCCCATTCTGCGAAAAAAAATACATGTCACAGAGTAAGAAAATCCTGCACAATACCATTTTAGAACACATCAATTACATAAAGAAAATAAATGAAAAAAATACTAAAATATCCTATAAGCATTCAGAAAGTCCCATCTTAGCAATAAATAAAATCCAAACAACAAAATTTTGTCCACGTCAGCAAGTAGGTCGGCTGCATAGTGCATCATCTTTTACCATTCCACAGAATTCAAAATTAAAGAAAAACCACAGTCGTTTACAAAAAAATACCTAGACATTTACAATTAAAATACAGTCGTTTCTAAAATAAAATAAAACGACTCACTTATAAAGTCTCAGACAACTCGATGGAACTAAAATTGTCCATGTAAGAAAAAAAAAAATTCCTAAGAAATAAAATCGTTCAATTAGTGAAAAAAGGAAAAAAAAATCACATTTCAGAACCTATCCATTGTTTTTCATCAAAAGTACATATTGTTTTTCATTAAAAGTTACATTTAGTTCACAATTTAAAAATGACACGAAATATTCATAACACATATTTTTGATTGACATGTTTATCTTTGTGGTAAGGCTCGTTTCTTTTTGGTTTTCTCACTGGCCGTTGTTAAAAATTTACAAAATAAGGTCATTTTTCGTTTTCCCTTCTAATTTTGACATTAAGTGATATTTTTCTTCGTTCATAACGAGTTAATTCCCAATACGATAAATATTTTTTTTAACTATTTTCTATATATAAAGTTTTACATCTGTGTGTCTGTATGTCTTCCTTTTCTTTTTTCGTGAAAAGGTTGTACGTGTGTATTGCTTTTCTTTTTTTTCTTTTTTTTTTTTCTTAATTATTTTTCTAATTCGCCTAGTGTTTTAATGGACCCTACGTTGTGTGTGTGTTGATTTCTATTTTTTTTTTTTTTACTGTTCTTTCTTTTTCTTTTTTTTTTTCCATACATTTTATTGTTTTTTCTTGTCCTTTTTTTTTCTTTTTTTTTTTTTAGTCTATTTCTTTTTTCTTGACACTAAATCTCCATGCTTCCACGTTGTATTTTCTTAAACACAGGTTCGATTATCGCATCGGTGATGCGACTTAGTCACGAGCACCAAAACGAATATGTTATATATTCGGAACTGTGTCACGAACGGCACCAAAACGAATATGTTATATATTCGGGAGTATTATAAAGGAGATTTTGTCAAGGAGATTCGTGTACGTGATCGTCTAGTTTCTAATGGTTTTATTTTTGATGTCTTCGTGGGAGTGTGTTTGTGTTCATGTATTTTTTTAACATACCTTTATTCATGTGTCGTCGGTTGTTCCTCTGGTTTTCATTGTCTCTTGGAGGGGAGCTGGCCTGTTGGATGAAGAATTCACTCCAAGATGACAATTAAGGTTTTTATGTTTTTATTCACCTTCCAAAGGTCGACACAGAATGGAGGTGAACCTTGCTTGTTTGATGATACACGTCAGCGTCCTCCCCAGCCCAGTGGGGGGGACAGCTGAAAAGCCGTCTGTCTTATTCAACACCCGAAACCAAAACTGCCAAGAAAGAATCAGCTAACCTCATCACATGATACCACGTCATCTGGTCAGCTGACCCTTCTTTTGCAAACGTGTCCACTGTCCACGTTATTCACCTCTCTCTCTCTCTCTCTCCCTCTCCCTCTCTCTTTCTCTATTCTCTAATAGAGACACACAGAGAGAAAATAGAAAGAGTAAGAAAGCCAGAGAGGGGGGGAGAGATGCTCTTTAACATAATGACTTATAAAGTAAACCTCTAAGATAATTTTTGACATATTTAGAGACGAAACGACTCTTTAAAGCAGCATTTCGAAAATCGGTAACGTTCAAGATCTTTTATGCTTCTCTTTGAATTTGGATCATGTGGTACAGTGGACAGAAAAATAAACTAGTTATTTTAAGGGCCACTAAATTCAATTTTATTACCTTTAACTATCAACGCTTGCATTTTTCTTTTTCCCCCAATTTGAAACGAATGTCTTTTTCCCCCAATTTAAAACGAATGTCTTGCCTTTTTGATACATCTATATGAGAGGTTTTTTTTTACTCCAGATCTAGAAAGTGTTTGCATAAAATGTTTATTAGGTCGCTGAAAAAATGGTTGGATCATTCTATAGCTCCAGATAGAATCTCACTCCAGACGCTATACTCTATCTGTATAAGAGCTAGATATGTCCTACTGCCGGAATTATATAATTGGAATGCACTTCTTTGACTTTAAAATCTTTGTTAGTCTCTATATCATCTTTCGCACAGAAAAAATGCCTATTGTGTCATTATGTTCACAGTAAGTGTTCGACAAGGCTCTACCCTCACACACAGAACATTCACAATAAAAACTCGCATAGATATAGTCACAGCAATGATTTTTTCTGATTATCTGTACCAAAAAACAAAATAATTTGTGCAACAAATTACTACCAAACAGCTTCCCAAACGATTACCACATGGTTTTGTTGTCTTTAAATCTAACGTAATGAATTTCTTATGGAAAAATCTTCTTGTAAAGTTAATTCGTTTTCAGTTAGTTTCGGCCCATGCCACCTATTTGATACAAGCGTTCATCGACACCAGAAAATCTTCTTATCTCTGCGTAAACACCGAACCTAAGTAATGGTGACCTATATGTATATGTGTGTGAAAGGCATCCCAAAAGTAATGCCTCCTAGTTTTTTTTTCTGTCCGAATAGACTAGAGGGGATTTCAAATTATATTGCTATGATTACTGAAGTTATGTATTCATGACGTGAAAGTTTCATCTCCCTATTGCAGATTTTGACGGTGGGATATTCTAAGAAAGGAATCCTTTTCAAGGACTTGCATCAGAAGTAGAGAGGTATCATTGAATTCCTGGCAAAGTGCATTGAGAATGTTGGTGACTATGTAGGAAATAAATTCCGACGCACAAGAGATCGCTTGTTTTAATGGTATCATTCCATTCTACGTAGCTTTTAAACATTTTGCATTAAGAAAATAGGAAGCTTTACTTTTTGAACGACCCCCCGTATATATATATATATATATATATATATATATATATATATATATATATATATATATATATATATATATATTACCTAGAGTACAAAATTATTTGCGTTGGACAGAGTTCTTATCTCTGTCGATTTGCTTCCAGGCATTCACTTATTATTGTCAAGAGTGCTTCCAACCGATTCATTTGGATCCATGGCTCTTTTTACAGCGAAGCACGAGTCGGAATTGAAGGCGTGAAATGTTCCATTTGAAACCAATGTGTTAGGGACATCACGCATGCGTGGTCTTGCTCGTCAAATCAATGCCTGCCAGCAACCGGAAGTGTCTTAACTTCCGATTGCTGACGTCAACTCTAAAGATAGGCTTATTGATTTAGTTGGGAGATGCATTTACATATGCCATGTCACCGTTCTTTCTTCTGTAAGCAGTTGGGGAAGCGGGTACCGGTTTTGAATCGATAAGTATTGACATTGGTTAAAAATTAGATATTGATGATGCCGGATGCGTTCGAAAAGGGCTTAAGCTTTACATCATTTATGTAATAGTATGAAAACATTCATATAAAGTAAGCTATACAGAAACATGTTTTTACTTACGAAGGAAATCAGCGGGCAAGGTATTGAATGTAATTGCTTTTCTATCTTAGTGGTGTTATAACTAGCTAACTAAAGAATCGAATTCGTTGGATGTCTTACCCCCCGTTGATTATTATTTCCATTAGCCAATTAGAGCAATGTCATTCTAGTGTAACGTTCATATGGATGCATTATGGATGTCATTTACTTGCAGCATCAATTCCGTGGCCTAGTGGTTATAACTGTAGTAATATCAGCACTATTTTCCCACGCGCAAAGATTGTTACGTTTTGGCGTAGGAACATACGTAGGAACAATTGCGATTTGGAGCTGAATAACATAGTCTAACTAACACGTCAAAAAGTCATCTTGTATCTATGTTAATAGAACGTTAAAAAAAAAAACAATTCCTTCGTTATTTAATCAACCAACGTTAACATTACAGTAGCTACTGACTATCGCCTAGATAATTGTGATACTTGTGATATTTTAAAGAGTTGGGGTTAACATTTCAACTTTCATATAAAGCTTACAATTAGCCGTTTTACTATAACTTATTTCTATAGTATTATTAAGAAAATGTATATACAACCCTGCTCGAAAAACTGGAAATATAGATACATTTTGCAGTAATGACTGAAAAAGTCAAAACTAGAACAGGAAATAACGCATATTTTAAATCAAGAGTGCAAAAAAGAATTATTTTTCCTACAACTAAATTGTTATTTTCCGTATAAGTTTATTAGCAACAAAATTACCGAAAAAAATAATTTTAAAAAATTGATACTATTTCAGCGCGTCATATTATGAAGCCAGTTATGACATTTTATATCTATACGAGCAAGAAGGCCCAACGTCGTCCGGGATTGACTGAGGACTATTGCTATTCGCTCTGACCATAAGACAATATTAATTTCTTTTGATTTTACTGCTACCTGCCTCCCGTTTCGTCATCTAATATAGTCGCAAGAACCTGAAATGTTGGAAAATTCTTACAATTGATATAACTTTATTTTAAATCTCATTAAGATCGGATACACATATTTGAAGATTTAAGAGTCTCTCTCTCTCTCTCTCTCTCTCTCTCTCTCTCTCTCTCTCTCTCTCTCTCTCTCTCTCTATCTCTATATCTCTCTCTCTCTCTCTTCGTAGTAGTAGTAGTAGTAGACTGAGACCTGAGGACACGTAGATATTCGTCACATACCGGATAACGTATAAATTTGAAAGCACTTCCATAGCGTTCTTCGAGAAATTTAATAAATATGCTATAATTTTCATCAAAATATGATATACTTTTTTACGTTTTAAAGGAGATTTAGCTTCTTTTAAGTAGGATGGCACTTGAAGTATCCATTGTCCTCTTCAAAAATATTATATATACACATACATACACATACTTACGCATACATATGCATAAATTCCATAAAAATATAATATCTTTCAAATTTTAAAATGCTTATATTTTCATAGTATCTTTATTATTGCGGAGCATTTCAGTCATCATTTCCGGCAAATTTTACATAAGAATACAGTTTTAGATTTTATGTACATAATAACACATTGACATCACAAAATTCATTTTTCTATCGATCACAAGTTTCGAACTTAAGCTCAAAAGTAACATTTTAACTTTTTCTCCGAATTTTTTAACCATGTCGTCATCCTAACAACCACAGAGAAAGGGAATAAATGGAAGAGTCCGTGAGTCTATGCTGTCCTTACATGCGGATATTCCTTCAATGTTGCTATAAATAATATTCAACGGCACGGTCGTAAGCACACACACACACACGCGCACACGCACACACGCACATATATATATACACACATATATATACACATATGTATGTGTGTGTATAATTTCCAATTTCTGTGAACCTGCTTCATCTATAATAAAACTTGCCATTCACATTTGACAGTCGAACACACGCCTAAGGAGGGAAGGACACTCGAAATATATCATCATGAACACACCACCTGACTGCCTAACGCAAAACACATACAACATGTAAGATATTGTATATGAAAAATTTGTATATGTATATATGTGTGGTTATACATATACACATGAAATTAATAAATAAAAGTAAAACTGCATTGCTGGTTCCACCATTATATCTTAAGTGAGGTCAGTTTGAGTCTATTCGTCACACCCTTGCGTCATTCCGGTTTCTGTAAAGTTAAATTTCTTCAAATATACATAAAAACAAAACGTTGATGAACACATAACTCGGTTTGTACCTTTTAAGTTCTCTTTTTTTTCGGAATACTATTTCCATTATTCTCATAATGCACACACACCTATATATATATATATATATATATATATATATATATATATATATATATATATATTGTTTTTTCAAATATAATTATCCACTGACAATTGTTTCGTCATCTAATACTCATCAGAGTGGCTGAATCCAGCGAGATTCGAAATCAGGACCCTATATATATATATATATATATATATATATATATATATATATAGGGTCCTGATTATATATATATATATATATATATATATATATATATAGGGTCCTGATTATATATATATATATATATATATATATATATATTGGTATATTTTGGCAGCATTTTCTCCTTTGTGCACGTTTCATTGAAGAGCAGAGACAACTCTCTCTCTCTCACTCTCTCTCTCTCTCTCTCTCTCTCGTGTGTGCATATACATATATGTGCGTGTGTGTGTATATACATATATATATATGTGTGTGTGTGTATATATATACATATATATATATGTGTGTGTGTGTGCGCGCGCGCGGTTTAGAGAGCACGTAAGACAGAAAGATAACTGGAACGGGATCGGTTAAAATACAGAAAAAAACATTTACCATCAGTTCATCAAGGTAAATACACTAAAATACCAATTAGATTGACAAAAGCGATTCGCGATGAATTGATCTTCTTATTTCCCCAGATTGTCTTCTTAGGTTATCAGGAAAAGAAACGTCTGAATAATCACAAATTGACAGACTCGCAATTCCAGCACCATTCCACTCGACCCATCTTTGTTACTCGTCTGAGTTTTGGATTGTTCGGCGTCTTGACATCAACCGGATGCTAGTGCAAGCACCAGTGATTCGAACAGTCTTCTAAAATAAAACCGGATGTGTCCGTTTTGATTGGAGATTCTATGATGGACATTTACCAGTGAACAAAATTAAGTATCTGCTTATATATATATATATATATATATATATATATGCTTATATATATATATATATATATATATATACATACGTATATGCATGTATATATATATATATATATATATATATATATATATATATATATATACACACTAGCTGTACCCCACCACGCGTTGCTGTGGCTTAATTTGGTGTAATGGAAAATTCTAATAAAAAGAGAAAATGCATGTTTCTTATATTCTTAGGACAGCAACCCACTCTAAAAAGTAAAAAAAAAAGGCGAAAATGAAAAAAACGTGGTACTCTTGCAGAATTGGATCCGGATCCTCGGGAGTTACCGTCAATTATGGCTTGGGCTCGACCAAAATTCAGTGGACTAAGCCGAAAGTTGCTAAAACGTTGAAACGCTAAATAGCTTTCTTTTTTATTGTATTAAAAAGTGTGAGTTTTTAATTAATATTTGGGTAAGGGGGGGGGTACTATACACAGATTCGAAAAAGTTGTCCAAAAACGAATAAATGAAAGCAAAGGTAAGGTAAATTACGTTTCTATCTAACTGAATAATTTTTTGGTGTTTTTATTTTATGTAAAATGTTTAATCAGCTCAAAAAACTCAGTGTTTATCTATGTATTTGAAAAAGGTGAATGGTCGCGGACTCTGTTGAATACGTTAAGTTTGGGAAAATCAGTTAAAAACTGTACAAAACATTGTCAGACACCTACTGATTATATGTTATTGTGACATAGGCTGACATATTCGGTGGGTTTCTGATAGTATTTTGTATAGTTTTTTAATTTTAAATCATTTTCTCAAACGTAACATCATCAACAGTGTCCGTCACCGTTTGTATTTTTCAAATACACTGATAAACACTGTTTTTCGAGCCGACTAAATGTTACAGTAAATAAAACGAGTTTGTATTACTAAACACAGAAACGAAAAAGTTGTTGAAAAATAAATATAACAAATAAATGTTATCAAAAGCAAGACCAGTTACTTTTCTACTAAACTTGATAAGATTTTAGTGTTTTTATTTAGTGTAAAATGTTTAATCAGTTCGAAAACATGTAGTGTTTATCTGTATATTTGAAAAATACAAATGGCGGCAGATTGTGTTGAACACGTTAAGTTTGGGAAAATGAGTTAAAACTAAAAAACTATACAAATTACTGTCAGGAACTCACTCAATATATATTACCGTGACATAGGCAGACATGTATTCAGTGGTTTTTAACAGTATTTTGTATAGTTTTTTTTTTAGTTTTAACTCATTTTTCCAAACCTAAAGTGTTTAACACAGTCTGCCGCCATTTGTAATTTTCAAATATAGCAGTAAACGCTGTGTTTTTCGAGCCGAATAAACATTTTACATTAAAAAACAAAAAAAATATCCATGTTGGTAATGAAGTAACATATCTTGCCTTTGATAATATTTGTTATATATTTATTTTTTGACAACTTTTTCGAATCTACATGTACAAATCCAATAAAAACACTAAAAATTATCTAATTAGGTAGAAAAGTAACTTATCTTGCCTTTGAAAATATTTACTTGTTATATATTTGTTTTTGATGACAACTTGTTCAAGTCTTTGTGCAAGTACAAACCCAAAGGTGTATTTTTCTGTCTAATTTTATTTTTAGTACTGCGCTTAAATTTAAATTTCACGATATTTTTTTTGGGGGGAGGGTATTTTTTTTACATTAGGTACACCTCCACAATTTTCGACTATGCTGAATAAGAAAATCTTATTTAAAATTTGCATAGGCAATTAGTTTTCGAGATATAATGACCTGTACTATGCACTATAATTCACTGACGGCCATGAATAAACACTCCCAACCTCCCCATATTAAGACCGGCTTTCAGGATAAACAACACCCATGCCTAACCACGTGTTTTAACCTTTTACCTGTCTTTCGTCTTTTAAAAACGGCTTTTGGAATAAATACTACCATTCTCTCCATTTTAAGAACGGCTTTCAGAATAAACACCTCCAACCTACCCATGTTAAACATTGTGGAGGTGGACCTAATGTGAAAATTTACCTTTTGTTTTTTTAATAAATTTTTAGTTTAAAGCACAGAATAGTGACGAAACACCATCCCCTCCCCTTGGTAAGAATGGCTGAAAAAATAATGGTTTTCTTGGTAGAAACTTTTCTGTATTTCATCTAACAATTTCTGGTGCTAATGAACTTACTGATCCGCGCTATTTTTTAAATCGTATTCCCAAGTTCAATTAAAGTTTTATGATATGTTTTTTTTATTCAATTGTAAGGTTAAAGTACAGAATAGGTACAAAACACCCTCCTCTCCCCATGTTAAGAATGGCTTTTTAAATAATAACGTTATTTCAGCACGGATCACTCTCTACATGAGTACCGAATATTTTTTCAGCCATTCTTACCATAGAGAGGGGATGGTGTTTTGTAACTATTCTGTGCTTTTAACTAATAATTTATTATTAAAAAAAGATATTGTGAAATTATAAAAAAATAAAAACATATTGTGAAAGTTGAATTTAACTTGAAAAAAAAGCAATGTGAACGGCGCGTTCAACATTGTAGCCGAAGCTTATTTGGCAATAAGCTCACGTTAGTCGATTAATGGTTGCTAATGCACTTACTAATCCGCGCTATTTTTTTAAATCGTATTTCCAAGTTTAATTAAAATTTTATGTTTTTTTGGTATTTTTTTTAGATTAGGTCCACCTCCACAATTTTCTATTAAATGACGACTTTTAAAGGTTTCCGACTATGCTGAATACGGTAATGTCATTGGAATTTTGCAGAAGTAAGTAGTTATCGAGATATAAATAGTTGTTTTATGCATTGTATTCTTTTGCGGCCATCTTGTTTACGCGCGTAGATTTGTTTATGACGCGCGCAAGCGTGTAAAAAGATGAGGGCCAGAGATTACAATGCATTATACAACTTTTTATATCTCAATAACTACTTATTTCTGCAAAATTTCAATGCGATTTCCGTATTCAGCATAGTCGAAAACCTACAAAAGTCGTCATTTAAAAGAAAATTGTGGAGGTGGACCTAATTTAAAAAATTACTGTTTTTTATTCAATTGTAAGGTTAAAGTACAGAATAGGTACAAAACACCCTCTTCTCCCCATGTTAAGAATGGCTTTTTAAATAATAACGTTATTATTTCAGCACGGATCAATAAGTGCACGAGTACCCAATTTCTTTAATAAAGAAAAAGCATTCATATTTTCTTATATAAAAACAACTTCTGTAAAAAAAAAGAAAAACACCTTAATTTTTGTTAAAAAAGGTTTTCTTTAAAAAAACAAAAAATACTGTAAAATAAGCAAAGAACAAAACATTAATCGGTATTCATGCAGAGAGTGATTAATGCTGAAATAATAACGTTATTATTTAAAAAGCCATTCTTAAATTGGGGAGGGGAGGGTTTTTTTAATCTATTCTGCACTTTAACCTTACAATTGAATAAAAAACATATCATAAAACTTTAATTAAACTTGGAAATACGATTTAAAAAATAGCGCAGATTACTCTCTGCATTAGCACCGAAAGAACAGAATAGTTAGAAAACACCCTCCCTCCCCATGTTAAGAATAGCTTTCTAAATAATGTTAATGTACTGTTTCTTGTCTGCTTAAGTTTAACTTTTGTTTATTAAATTGTTAGGTGAAAGTCCAGAATAGTTACAAAACACCCCTATTCCCATGTTAAGAATGGCTTTCGTAATAATAACGTCATTATTTCAGCAGGGTATATTCTCTGCATAAGTACCGTGTTTTGTTTTTAAATTGTTAGGTGAAAGGACAGAATAGTTACAAAATACCGTCTCCATGTTAAGAATGTCTTTCTAAATAACATTATTTCAGCACGGTATTTTCTATGCATACGTACTATCTATTTTTGTTTATTAAATTGTTAGGTGAAAGTATAGAATAGATGCAAAACTCCCCCCATGTTAAGAATAGCTTTCTAAATAACGGTATTATTTCAGCACGGTACGTTCTCTGCATAAGTACTATCTTTTGTTTATTAAATTGTTAGGTGAAAGCATAAAATAGTTACAGAACACTCTCCCTTTCCCATGTTAAAAATGGTTTTCTTAATAGCATTATTTCAGCACGGTACCTTCTCTGCATAGGTACCATCTTTTGTTTATTAAATTGTTAGGTGAAAGTATAGAATAGTTACAAAACGCCCTCCCTATGTTAAGAATGGCTTTCTAAATAACGTTATTATTTTAGCACGGCACTTTCTCTGCATAAGTACCATGTTTTGTTTATTAAATTGTTCGGTGAACGTATGGTACTCATGCAGAGAGTGATCCGTGCTGAAATAATAACGTTATTATTTAAAAAGCCATTCTTAACATGGGGAGGGGAGCGTGTTTTGTACCTAATCTGTATTTTAACCTTACAATTGAATAAAAAAAAACATATAATAAAACTTCAATTAAACGTGGAAATATGATTTAAAAAATAGCGCGGGCCACTCTCTGCATTAGCACCAAATATTATTTAAGCACGTTACCAATCCGTAAAATTTCTTCGAAAAAAAACTGTACTTTTACCAAACAATTTATAGTGTAAATAATAAAAAAGTTTATATTTTCTTATATCGAAAAACGAAAAAAAACAAAAAAAAACATAAAACAAAAAAACGACTTCGACTCAAAAAGCAAGCGACAAACTTTTTTTTTTTTGCCTGATATAATAAAGAAAAAATGTTTAAATTAAAAAATTTGGAAGATAAACAAATGAATTATGTTTTTGTTATTTTTTTTACTTATCGAGTAAACAGAAAATGTAATCTTCTAATTCGTTTCGTCAAATCGTTGTGTGTGATCGAACCGGAAGTTCAGTTCTATCAACCAAACAGGTTCGCACTAACGGGTTACGAAAAATATATTTATTTTATTTAATATTTTAATAATTGGCGATGTAAATTTATTTTAATAACATAGAAAGATACATCGGCTCTAAAGATGGGTTGTCTAAAAATTTCAAATAAATTGGTAATGTAGAAATATGGTTGTATAAACTTTGAACGAACCAAGAATTACATTTATATATATATATATATATATATATATATATATATATATATATATATATATATATATATATATATATATATATATAAGCATCTACAGACATGTGCTTTATCGTTTAAATATTTTTCAGTAAGACTTTTCAAAACGGACGGTCAACTCTACGAACCTCAGACTTTCAGTGAACACTAACTTTGAAAGTAATACCTCCTTTCTCTCTTGGTCAGTTTCCTATTTGTTACAATGCAGAAGATCTTTTTTACCGTATTCAATAACGTTAATCTGTTTCGGTATATTATAATGTATACTTATAAAATGAATTCAAAACTAATGTTGTGATGATTAGCCGCAATCCGCAATCAGAAAATCGAAACTTTTTGGAAATATCGAAATTGATATCGGAATCGAAAATTTTAGCCTGATTTTTTATCGCAAATTCTGATTTTTTAACCCTTTAAACCTAAATATTCAATGTCTAATACTAATAATAAAATGGCAAGTATTTATCGTTTCAGGATATCATTTGTGATTAAAAATTAGAACAAACCTGTTTGTGTGTAGTCTGTGAAATGCCGTGTAGACAAGAAGAAAAGAAGAAAAAGATGGCCGCCTTTCTCTTTATATGTTTATGTTGTGACATGAAATGCAAATGAGATGCTTCCGGTTGAATATAAAAAGCCTGATTTTTTCAGGGATGAGGTCATTTTTATTTGGATGTCAGAGGGGCAAGTTTTGATAACAGAACTTCAAGATTCGGAGTAGTGCGGTTTTGGCAACAGTGCGTTAGTTAACATTTTTAACCACATAAGCATAGGTAAAACCTATAGACCATAATAATATCAAAAAAACGATGTAAATTTTTGTAATATACAAAATCCAAAAATGAATCTTAATTTTAAATGAATACAGCTGAACTGCAATGTTATGAAAATTTTTAAACATTAAAGAAAATATTTTATTTAAAAAGTACTGAGAACATTATTTATAATTAAATTGAAAATTGAATGCAAACATGTTTGTGATTTTGTTGATTCGTTTATTTTATAACGTTAGATTTTTGTTTGTTTTACTTATATGATGGGTTTTCGTTTGATGAGATCATGTTCGTTGCTGGGCATTTTGAAAACTTACGAAAAGTTTACTAAAAGTATGGAAAATATGATCATTGATAAGAGAAAGTATGCGGTTGAATTAGGTTTTGTATCAGAGCGCGTATAAGCGTGTGGTAGAATATCAGGAGGAGCTTTAAGATAGCTGGCTTGCCAAAAAAAACACACATGCAAATTAGGAATTGTGCGTGATCTGGCAGGACAAGAAAAAAAATTTAATAAATGGACACAACGTGATGGAGAGAAGAAAAGGTGCGGTTGTAAAAGATAGACGTGTAAAGTCGAGGGCAAGAAATGGATGTGTACGGCCGACGTGTAAGTGCAGCATAAAGGAAAACGTGGAGGAAATGTACGGAAGATGAACATATGGCCCCGCTGTGGCAGGGAGAGGCTCTTTTGCTGTTATTGAGGCAGGAAGAGAGAAAAAACAGAAATAAATGTCTTGTGTTCAGAAAGAAAGAAAAGCCAAATTGGATGTGTATATTTTTGTGTGTTTGTTTCTTTTCGAAGGTGCCGAACGGCGTGGGGTTTAAGAGAAGTTTGAGCAACAACGAACACGGTTCGGGCTTAACAGTCTATTTCGTTTGCCTGTTTCCCACCTGACTGCAACCTGGATGTATTCAAGTCCAACATAAAGAAATTCCTCACGAATCGCCCCCTTAAGTAAGACACTTTATCAAATCTCCAATACTAACATACTGTACACGCAATAATCTTTTTCCCTGAGTTGCTTCCAGGCCTTGATAATTTGTGCCTACCTTGTAAAAAAAACAGTCACGTTACAATATAAATAACAGGAAAGATTTCCACGGCTTTGTGTGAGGGGCCATTTTGACGTCGGATCTTATTTGATTTTAATTTTCGATGTTTGAACCGGTTGTAAAAACAGAATTTTTAACGAAAAAATATAAAAGACAATAAAACCCAATGATAATAATAAAAATTGAGTAAAAAGTCTTATAAAAATCTTTTAGCAGTTTGGTTGTTACATTTTCTTCCCACTGACAAAACATAATTACATACGATATTGCTTGAAAGACAGTGAAAGTTTGTCAATATCGAAATATAAGTAGCTATATATTTTTTTTACTATTTTAAAGAAATTAAAAGTATTTTATGAATTAAAAAATGATTAATAATGCATTTATTACATGTTTGTTTTCTATTTAAACTTAAGTTTTATTGCAATGTGAGTTTGAATTGTTTTCTTGGTATAATTTAGTAAATTCATTCGGTATATAAAAACAACAATATTATTGTTATTATTATTGTTATTATTATTGTTATTATTGTTATTATTATTATTATTATTGGTGTTGTTGTTGTTGTTCTTTTTCTTCTTCTTCTTTTTCTTCTTCTTCTTCTTCTTCTTTTTGTAGGTTAACACGCTTAGTTGAAATCCCTAAACGAAAATGAGTTTCTACATTTTAGGCAATTTTATGTGAATTTGAACAGTCTGAAACATGGTGTGAAGAAAAAATAAACAGAAAAATCTAATTGTTTAGAATTTAGAGCGTGGGACAATTACATATGTTCATTAAATGAAAAGTAACCCCTTATTTGCAAGTTATTGTAGCGTTTTTGCTACGCAAAAAAAAAGTTTTAGCAGTTTGGAGGGTAAACCTTTTATACGAATTTTTTTTTTTTGTGATTTTATAATCTGAACAATCGGACATATGGTTAAGGGTAAAAATGTTGCTGGACATCCGAGCATTTTATGATAGCGCAGAAATGAAGATCATTGTATATTGAATTCATGTACGAAATGATCCTCGCTCTAAATTTTAAAATATTTATTTTGGGTTCGGTTTTCTTTTTTCGTCTCCCTGCCTAGATTGTTAGACCTTTATGCGTAATGGTCTAAAATTAAAAGGTCTTTATTTTTTTCTAGATTTATCTGTTTTTAATTCATCTTTAATTGAAATATTAATCTTTGTTAAACAATAATTAGAATATAATTAGAATTGTGACAACAACTCGAACACATTTTCATACAATTTAGTTAACTAAAGAATTATATTTATTTTAAAACAAATATCTTTAAATTTAGATATTATAATATTGTTCTTATTGATTTGAAATTATTTAATTAATTCGAGAAGAAATGTTTTACTAATTAATAATATTTTCTTTTAATGCGGAAAAAAGTATTTCCATAAAATGGCCGAAAATTATCGGCAAATTGTTTGCAAATAATAAACATATTCAATGTCATATATCCAGTGAATGTCCTAAACGTTCATAAAACAATAGCTGATAGAAAACGCTCAGGTCTAAAAAGTTATATCACGTTTGGTCAAATTATTTTGTGTTAAATTATGCTCCGGCGGCATATTCATCGGGAAGACACGTATAAAATTTTATCACACGAAAGGAAATTCATTAAACCACAAGTATATAAACGTGTATTGTTTTTTGTTTGTTTGTTTGTTTGTTTTTTTACCGGTGAAGTACAACAACTGAACTCGCAAATATTATACAAAAAGACTGACGTAAACAAAGTGTCATTTGGTTAGCTTGATAAAACTATTCTTGTGTAGTTATGGTTTAATCTCATGAATCAGCGATATTCTTTTGGAGAAAAAATGTTTCCGATAAGAAACGCTCCAGATTTTTAAACGACTTTAACTTGAAGCCAACTTGATGAATTATTTCGATATGGTGGCGGCTACATTTGTGCAGATGATTGCCTTTTATAGTAAATAATAATAATAACATATATAGTGTAAAATTTTGTTGAAAATTCAAAGACTCACGTTTTCTTTTTATAACCTTCGTCTATTTCCTGGATTTTTCCATTACAGTTGTTTCATTAATGGGTAGGCAATTTTACGATTTATGTGTCCATAAAAATATCCTGTCCCCACCAACTTCTTCAGATGTTTATCGATTAGATTTTTACAACAAAGGGTATATTTTTAATAGGGTGAACAGCGTATTCGGGTAAAAAGATTTCCAAAGCCATGCCTCCTCGCTTCCTCTATCTTTTGGCATTATGTGAAGATAGTTTTCCGTTTTAACCCGTAGTTTCGTATTTTTATTTTTTGTTTATTTTTTATTCATTAATTATTTATTTTTGTTTTAATTTCCCCCTTTTTTCCATTTGTTTTTTTCCAATATTTTATATTATACGTTTCGCTTTCTTTTTTTTCCTAATCTTATCTAGTGCGTTAAATTAAATATCTGTTTCTGTGCAGATTAGGAAAAAAAACCAAACGTGTAATATAAGGAAAGATAAAAGATGCAAGGTAGGTAATCCTAGATATAAAAATGATTCCATGAGAGTGACCCCCCTTTAGACAGAATGATCGAGTAATAATACGAAGTCAAACACCAAGCAAAGCAGGGATAAGCACGCATAAATGTAGAAATAAAATTATATAAAATTATATGATAATTGGAAGAAACAAATGGAAAAAAGGGGAAACTAAAACAAAAATAAATAATTAATGAATAAAAAATAAACAAAAAATAAAAATACGATACTACGGGTTAAAACGGAAAACTATCTTTACATAACACCAAAAGATGGAGGAAGTGAAGAGGCATGGCTTTGGAAATCTTTTTACCCGAATACGATGTCCAGCATGTTAAAAATGTACCTTTTGTTGTAAAAAATCTAATCTGAAGAAGTTGGTGGGGACAGGATATTTTTATGGACACATAAATCGTAAAATTGCCTACCCATTAATGAAACAGCTATAATGGAAAAATATTCCAGGAAATAAATGAAGGTTATAAAAAAGAAAACGTGAGTCTTTGAATTTTCAACAAAATTTTACACTATATATGCTCTGCGCCTATTAGATATATACATTGAGCTTAACTCAAAATTAACGGTGACTGGTTTTAAAACACCAATCTAGACCAGTTAAACGAAAATGATATGCATTGAAAGTAACGATATTTCAAAAAAAAACTTTAATATATATATATATATATATATGTATATATATATATATATATATATATATATATATATATATAAAACAAATACATAACAGGACTTGAACACGAGAAGAATAAAAGCGTTTCTCTAATCTTATAATAAATCCATTGTTTTATTCTTTAGTTTAAGTTAGCCTGCATTATGTGATTTTGTTTGTAAGAAGAGGTGTCTGCGTTTCACGTGATTTTCGTATTGCTCATCGCCTACGATTATTGCGTGTCTACAAGGGAATTGGAGGAGGTAAGAAGACCATTCTATGGAGGTTTGTTTCGCCGCATTGTGTTCTATCTCTATCGGATGGCACCTTTACGTCTGAACATTTGTATTGAGGCGTTGTGAGATTGGCGAGGTTCTGTTCCGCTTTCTCCCACGATGTGTATGTGATACTCCTATTTACTTGCCTCGTCACGAGGGCAGAGTTAGACATAAGGTTGGTTTTTAATGTGAGGGAAAATCCAGTTCCCCCAAAAGAGGAACTCTAGATAGGAACAAAAATTAAAATTGTCTGAGTCATGAAGGATTGATCCAGGTCAGAAAAGGTGAAGTTTGATATCAGAACTGTTCCCAGCCAATATGATACTCGGAATTTTTTTTTCTTAAAAAAATTGCAAAAGTTGATATATAACATGTTTCTATCAAATATTATTACTTAGATGCCAAATTATCAGATTATTAAGAACCGATAGTGACATACTTATTACTAACTGATTTACAAGTCAGTTTGATTAAATTAAAATGCCTATAACAAAGCGATGCCTCACTAGAGATCTATTTCTTGTAATAATATATTTCAAGCATTTTTTCATATTTGTCTACAAAAATATCTATTGTTTAAATCACGATCTGATCTGAAATAATATTGCACTGATTATTCTATTGAATGACGTTTTGTTGTTTGCTTATGTGATGATTAGGACTATAATAGCAGCATATTCTTTTCATTGGTTTGACTCTCGAGTATATATCCGACAGGGTTAGACAAAGTTAATCAACCGAGAACCACATAAATCTATATAAAAGAATATAAGATACTAGACTACCCGTGACCCGTTGGGTCAGTATGTTATATTAGCTATGGAATTAATGTATGAGCGTGGCACTTGTGACGTGAAGAAAATAGTTTTTTGTAACCTAACAGAAACATTTCTGTGAAAGTATATTAAAATGTAAAACCTATACAGATAGATTTCTGAGTCGTTCTGTTTATAATTGTTTATATTTTAAAATAAAGAAAACTTACTGCCATTGAATTATAAGTGGTTTGCCATACTTATAAGCAAATGTGCACTTAACAGATAGCATAATACTTAAAGTTAAATTCAAATTTTGATATAACTTTAAATTTAAACGCGAAAAAAAATTGAAACGCTGAAAACGTAAACAGTAAAACAATACGTTTTATTGTCGCGTTGATTATTTATTTGTAAGGCAATTAAAAAAAACATATTTTCAGGGTTATTTATTTATGTTGGTAGGGTAGAAGTAAATAATAATTTCTAAATAATAACGTCAAATTCTGCAAAAGTAGTGATTTGTGTTTATTAGTTTACGCTGTTTTCGGTTTATGTTTATGTACGCATGCGCAACCGGAAGTCGTGAACCGGATGTGGATTACAACTCCAGTTACAATGTCATTTAAGTTTTATAATTATATAGATAAACGGATACACTCTCGCGGGTCCCTGTTTACTTGAAATCTTATAACAAATCCCTCGCCGAATCTTTTTTCTTCAATTGTGGAAAATTGCATTCCTTATTGAGCACCGAATATTTTCGTTCGGTCCTTTTTTTGAAGTCTCTACTTTGACATTCCTTTGGAAAACTGCTACATTAACTTGCGTGAATCCTAACGGAATGTTTGAAAGTGCTTAACCTGGCGAGAATCATTATGATGATTTCCACCATTCAAGTAATAATTAGTTATAAAATTTCTCCAATTTTCAAACGCTCAAATGGAAACATCTACCCATTGCATTTTACGCTATTACATATTTTAATGGTTGAAAAACAAACAAATAAAAAGAATTATCGATATTATATCAACGCGTCGTATAAACCATAATGTATAACAGCATGCACTCCACTCCAAATACGATGCAAACAATCGGTAATCAGGTCCATAAACCTTTAGACAAATGTAAATACAGTTCAGTCTATGTTTGACTCATTTATTAAGTTGTGAATTTTAACAATCTGTTTTATCCCCATTCAATATTATCTACTACTGGATACACTGAGTCTACTAGATAAGGCTGTCTGAAGATATTCGCTTTTTGACTTAAAATTTGCCAAGCATTGTTGTTATTGCTCCTCATTCTTTTCCAAAACTCAATTATGTTCTGCAACATAAAAAATAAACACGCTTCCTCTATAAAACAACCAAACCAAACCAAACACCATGAATAAATATTACAAGATATAAGAAATTTTATATCTTAACAAATTTCCAAAAATTACTAAACTTAGAATTTAATAACCTGAAAAATGTTGATATGACATGAAACAATAATCAGGCCTTTTATACTTCCCTAACTTTAGTTATGATGATCTTCTAAAATCTAGGAATACGCTGGGATTTTTTTATATAAACCGATAGATAAATATATGGGGATTAAGTCTTGATACTTGTGAAAACCATACAGATCAGACCTCCTCCTGATGAGACGATTACCAAATGGCCCATGTATGTAATTGAGATTAAAAGATAAGCAAAGACTAAAACTTGGTGAAAATATATGCCAAAGGCATTATTTGTACCCAACATGATGGACTGCAGAAAAGATGGTTTATATTATTAACTAGCGGCTGCGCCGCGTCGGCACACACAACGTGGAGTCAAACACAAATTCGAGTACACTCAACATCAAGTACACTACACATCGTCTTATCATCAACGCTTACCCTGTGAACTCAGTATGGGAAATTCCCATAAGCACAAAACAAAATCACTGAAAAAAAAACAAAAATACCCTTACTAATGGTAAGGATAATGGGTACTCTTGCATAATTTGACCCGAATTTTCGTGCATTCCCGTCAAGCATGGATCGGGCGAGACCGGCAATCATCGGTTGTTCAAATGTTAAAACGCTAACTCGACTTTTTATTTTCTTTATTTAATTTTTTATGTTATGTTTTTAAGGGGGCGGGGGTGACTTTCTTATTTTCTGATTAGTTACTTATTTATTATTTTTTAATTGAATTTTTGGCAGTTTGATTAGTCAAAGAAAACGTGCTATTTAAATGGAAGCAGACGACATTCGAATTGGAAGAAAGCGACTAAACCAACAAAAAAAAAGGAAAAAAATGACAGGCAAGAAAATATGCATGTTAGAAAAGAAATGCAAATATCAATGCAGACAATCTCATATTGTCAGGAGAAGAAATTGCTGTCCCCCAAAAATGGGTGCAACAATTGCAAACACAAATATTAACTTAAAAAAAAAGATCGTGTGTAAAGGATTGTTTCTCCTGGAGATGTACAAATGTTTAAAAATCTTTTCTTGGAGAAAAAACAAACTTTCTGCTGATAAATATTTTGCAAAAAAAAAAAAATAAAATAAAATAAATATGTTTTGATTTTTCAAGGTAGATTTTTTTTTGTTATTTTTGATTATATGCATTTGTATTTTTCCGGTTTGTTTTCTGTTTTTCATTCGTCTGCGTCCGTTACGACGCTTGGCTGACACCAATGATTGCCGGTCTCGCCCGATCCATGCTTGACGGGAATTCACAAGAATTCGGGTCAAATTATGCAAGAGTAACGAATATCAGTAAACGTCGGATAAAATGATGGTTACAATTATTACGAACTTGCCAGGATTTGAACCTGGAATCTTCTGATCGGTAGTCAGACACGTTATCCATTACGCCACAAGTCCTATTCATATGCGAAACATGTTACCGCGACTGCATACAGAAGGTGCTAAATTCCGTTGACATGAAAAGATAACTTTTTCGACAAGTTTACGAAACGGCTAAAACCCCTTATTTAGAGCTTTTTGTGTGACTCGGTGTTGTTTGTTATGAACCATATATAGATAAGGACAATCTAGGGACTCACACCTTTCAGGAAAAAAAAAAGAAATTTTCAATTCGGTGCATCCGTTCGAAAGTTTTATTGGTATACACACACACCCATATAAATGAATAAACATTTATAATTTTAGTAATAGTATATAATATAGAATAAATAATCAAATAGGTGGAATTTGGGAGGTACGGGCGATCACTTTGTATCAAGTTTTGATATTCGTAACTTTAAATTAATTAAATGTATTATACCAAAGAGCAGTCAAAATGAAATAATAAAAAATGTTAATGAAATAATGATGAGAAAGCATCCTCTCAGGATGTCGCTTAGCATTTGAAATGTTAAAGTTGCAAACGAGGAATCGTGAAGTAAAGACTGGTGCTCTCTTACTACGCGTGCAATTGTGCCCGATAGACATTTTGCTCGGGAGGATATGCGCTCATCAAAGAATCGGTACATTCGCGCTTGAAAATAGCAACAGTTTTCTGTGTTTTTCTTCTTTTTTTTTTTTAATAACATAATAAAAATAATGGGGAACATCCAGTTGTCACGCGAGAAATAAAATCGCTCTAAGTGATAAGCATGACGTTAAGAGGAAACGTTGCTTTGACGAAACCTGTACGGCTGAGTCACCAAAGAATAAGAAGTCAGAAATGAAAACAAAAAATTTTTCCGAAACTTGCAGCAATTATTTGGAATCGACGACATTTATAACAGAGATGCACAATAACAACAATAAAAATAAGAATAATTAGTATTGTTATTGTTATAAATAAGAATAATATCCATTATTTAGAAAAAGGAAACTTCAATGAAAGATCGTGAGATTTACTTTTCTTGTTTATTGTTAATATTTTGTTGTCGCAGCTCAACATCATAAATGTCCTTCCTTTACCCATTTGTCACTTCCTTATTTATTTTCTCGTGTTTTTGTTTGTTTTGTTACTTTCCCTGTAAAATCAATGTTGTTTTAATAGTTTGGAAAATGGATTTGAATAAGTGCAATCCACGACAATAGATTTTAAAAGTTTAATAATAATAATAATAATAAGAAGAAGAAGAAGAAGAAGAAGAAGAAGAAGAAGAAGAAAAAGAAGAAGAAGAAGAAGAACAACAACAACAACAACAACATCGACGACAATAATAATAATAATAAGAAGAAGAAGAATATGAATAATAATAATAATAAGAAGAAGAAGAAGAAGAAGAAGAACAAGAATAAGAACAAGAACACGAAAATTCCTAGAAAAATCATATAGCAGAAACCTAATAAAAAAATATAAAAACCGTGGTAGTATCACTAATAAGATACTGCAGACCGTTCATGTGCTAGATAAACTAAAATCTGGGGGACCCCCACCAGAAGACCAGGAAACTTATGAGCATGTACAATGCATTAAACCCAAAAGATGATGTTGATCGACTTTACGTGCAGCGAAAAGGCGGAAGAAGAGAACTAGTTACGATAGAAAACTGTGTAAGCAATACAAAACAGAATTTAAAAATACATTATAGAGAACAGAGAAAGGCTAATCATCGCAGCACTGGATTGTAACAGTAAACATAACAGAGACCAGAGGCATAAAACGGGAAAAGAAAAGTGGGAAGAGAAGCAGTTACACGGGCGATCATAAGGATGACAAAAGATGACACTCATGAAAACACTGTAACATGGCCGTTAAAACGACACCTAAACAGAACAACTAAACCATTACTGCACAAAATAACGCGATTAAAACCAATCATATAAAAATTGATAAGTCACAAGTAATAGCAAATGTAGACTTTGTAGACAAAGAAACCAACGGTAAATCACATAATAAGTGTATGCGGTAAACTAGCCTCAAAGGAATATAAGAACAGCCACAACCAGGAACGTATATTGCTAGCGAAACCTCAATGAATACCAATCGTTTATGCCAGCAAAAAAATGGAAAAATACGAGGATGGATTGAAATAAAATAAATTCTAAGTCTATACAATAGAAGACAAAGGTGAAAACAAATGAAATCTTAAGGAAAATTCTCGAACGCTGCAACAAACATATGCTGAAAGCTACTCAGCCATATAAGGTTGCAATACAAACTTAAAAAGTGTTAGCTATTTGATTTTTGATAACTAACTGAGCAACATAAAAGAGAAAATAATCTCAATGTACAAAGAAATCAGAGAGTAAGTAAACCAACCGACTAAACTATCACAGGTAAGTTGAACTAAAATGCCTCTGGAAAGAGAAACGGTACAAATTAAGACGATCACAAATGCGATTAGTTAATTTAGGTAATTATAATTTTTGTCATTTTCTTGTGACATACTGATTGATTAACAATGATGAATACGTAAGTGATTTGTATGGATCGCAAACATATGTCTCTGTACTTTCAAATAAATCTAACAACTTAAATTCTCCACAGAAGAATATTATAAAGCCTTTAGACTTATTCGGAGACACATTTAAGCTCTACCTCTAATCTCCCATCCATTCTTCAATTGCATATTATTATTTATGTACGGCAGAATCACATTGACACACCAGTTCCATCTGAATCACCAAAGTTAAGCAACGTTGAACCTGGTCAGTACTAAATGGGTGATGTATTTGCTCTCCACTTATCTCGGCATTGTTTCCAGTCGTCCTGGACTTCTCAAACAGTGCCGATTCAAGAGAGGTGTAGATGGTGAACACGCAACCCTTGCCTCACAATTTTACGCGCAGCTGCCCCTACGGAGGCATCTTTTGTCTTTCGCGACTGAACGGAGGCATCGACACGATCGATATTATTATTTACGCAATTTATATTCCAATTTGTGTTCTTTACATCAATACACGAATATTACCCTTTTAGTCTTTTTTCTCTTTTAAGTGATATGATTTTATTTATTTATTGTACTAAACTCATTCTAACGATTTATTCCTGATTAGTTTGTGGGTCACAGAGATTCCCTGAGTTATTTTCGTTTATTACTTTTAAAGCATTAAAGTTTTGTACTATAAGTCATAATTACAAATTATAAATAATTATTTTTATAGCTACATACATTAGCATTTCATACTTTCGCAATCATTAGTGCGAGAAGTGATGGCCTCACTGGTCGAAGGAATCGAACCTTGCAACGAACCTAACTTTGGCTCATTTTTACTAGGACATAAACCCCTAGGTCAGCGAACACTGCCATGGAATGAATAGATGTTTTAACATTAATAAAGCTTAACGCAAATTCAGAAGATCTCTAGTGATCGAGCGGTAGTAAGTCGTAATCTCGTAACAAAGTTAACCGACTTTTTTTTAATTTCACAGACAATGCTCGACATTTAAGAATTCATTTCTTTAGGGAACAAAACATATATATATATATATACTAGCCTGGATGCCTGGCATTGCCCGGGTGTTTGTACGTGTGTTGAGCAAAAAAAAAGTTGTAGTAGGCAGGCAGGCTCGAACACGTGATGCGAAGGCGGAAAAAAAAGTGGAGGTGAGTGTAACGGTGTTGATCGAACAAAAAAAATGGGGAAAATAGCGAGCGCAAAAAAGGTGGTAATAAACAGGCAGGCTCGAACCCGTAGCGCGGAAAACGAAAAGAAAGTGAAAAAAAAAACAGAACACATAAGCTGTTGCGCCTATCGCCAAACCAGAAGTGACGTAGGTTTAAATTAAGGCTAGACAATCGAAAAGAGGTGATTACTTTCGAAAATATCCGCGAAAAAAAGCTAATCCTTATATAAAAAGTGCCTAGTTGAGGGTGAAGGAATTAATGTTTTCGGACAGTTTTTCGATATTTGTTGTCCGAGGGGCCGTGCTTCAAAATTATATAAATCCCCTGAAAATCGGTCGCCTCTGTCGAAATATGTTGCGAGACATACAATCATGCTTATATACATACATTAATACATTGATACATGCACTTAAACAGACAGGTGAAATTTATATTATAGACAAGCCTGAGTGCCCGCCGTTGCCCGACTACTTGAACGTGTGTGGTGAGCAAACAAAAAGTGGTAGTAGGTAATCAGGCTCTAACCCGTACCGCGAAGAAGAAAAAGAACGTGAAAAAAACGTGACGTCTTAGCCATTGCGTTCATCGCCAAACCGGAAGTGGCTAGTCAATCGAAAAGAGAGGATGATTTTCGACAATATCAGATAAAAAAGCGATTCCCACCTTGTAGAAGAATTGAAGTAGGGGTTGAAGTAATTAATCTTTTTGGAGAATTTTTCGATATTTGTCGTCCGGAGGGTCGAGCTAAAAAACGATAGCAATGTCGTGAAAATCCGTCACTTCTGTCGAAAGTTTTAGGCAGACATACATACATACATACATTTAAACAAACAAGCGAGATTTATATTATAGATTATATATACATACACACACACTTATATATATATATATATATATATATATATATATATATATTTACATAGGCCTCACCACTTATCAAGGCCGATAGGCCGCTCAAGGATAAGGGTTAAAGAGTGTAGAGTAGTCCAAAGGACAATATAGTAATCAATAGTAATGGAAGTTCGGTAAATTTGTTAACTTAAGTGGAACGGCTCATCAGAAACTTGTTCACGTTGGACTTGAAGACAACCATATTATAGACAGCTGGAAAGCAGGAAAACGGAAGACAATTCCACAGGCGTGCAGTTCTAAGAAAGAAGCTTTGATCATGGAATCTGTGTTTAGGCTTAGGCACAGATAAAGAGTGGGGGGAATTATTGATAATGTTTTCAGCTAGTCTAGTGTTTCTTGTGAAAGTTTGGCGAGGGGTGACCATAGATTGAAGCTCAGTCGAACACTTTCCATGAAAATAACGATAAAGCAGAGACAAAGTCGCAACATCTCTTGTGTGAGATAGAGGTTGCAGCGAAGAGAAAAGGACATCTCCCACCAGGCCACGAAGTCTATTTTGAACCCTATCAAGGCAGGACAAGTCTTTTCTAGCAGCTCCTGCACAGATTTGGCAACAGTATTCCATCCTTGGATGTGTCTGGCTCTTATATAGATAGAGAATTGCATCAGCAATGAGATATCTACTGGATCGATAGAAGGATCCGACTATTTTTCCAGCGGCCTTGGCAACAGATTTGATGTACGTATTCCATTTAAGATCAGAATTTATAGTGTATGTCTGTCAAAACTTGAGGCCTCCCCAAGACAAGAGTCATTCATTTTAATTGATGCCAGATGGGGATCAGAACGTTGTTGATGTAAAGATAGAAGCTTGGTTTTAGATGCATTAAAAGTAACCAGCCACTCCTTTCCCCATTGTACAACGTGATCAAGATCAGAGGAGAGAGAATCGGAGAGAACTTGGTCGTTTACTGTCTTAGATGTGCTACCATAGATGGTAGTGTCATCAGCAAAAATGTCTACGAATGATGTAAGGATGTGATTTGGAAGATTATTAATGTAGATCAGGAAAAGAGTTGGGCCCAGAATGGACCCCTGAGGGAGTCCAGCATTTATACTGTGAGCTTCTGATTTTTGCCCATCAACTACTACTCTTATGAACCTATCAGAGAGAAATGATTTAATAATTGAGAAGACATTTCCCACTATACCATAGCTGGAGATCTTGTGAAGTAAACCTTTATGCCATACCCTATCAAAGGCCTTTGATATGTCAAGAGCAATTGCCCTAGAAAGGTTGCCTCCCTCGAGAGATTCGCTAATCCTATGAGATATAACTGTAAGCACATCTGCTGTAGATCTAGCAGAACGGAAACCATATTGTGTGTCACTAAGAAGGTTATTTTTGCTGAGATGGTTGATTACTTCTGTATGTAACACAGATTCGAGCAACTTACTCATGACGCACAGGAGACTTATTGGCCTGTACTTAGAGGGGGATGAACGATCACCTGAATTCTTAAATACAGGGCATACTGATGAGATTTTCCAGGGTGATGGGAAGCAATTCTCCTTAAGACAACGTTTAAACAGTTTTGTAAGTATTGGCGCTAGTTCAGGTTGAAGTTTTTTTAGTACTATAATTGGAATACCGTCAGGGCCGGTTGCTTTACTGGAATCAAGGTTTTTGATTAGCTTGGCAACATAACGTACAGATATTTGTATATCACATAGTGTGTTTTCTGATACATGAGGAAATATTAGGATTGGCGGCCTTGGTTGCAAAGGGTAGAATTGGCTGCAAAGTTCTTGGCAAAGAGTTTGGCTTTGTCTGATGCTGACGAGATTAACTCAGGTCCATTGATGATAGTTGGGATAGAGCACACGCTTCTGTTCAGGATTCTGTTTGCAATTTGCCAAAACTGGTTGGAACCAAGCCGCTGCTCAGCTACTTTGGACTTGACGGACTGAGCATACAACTCTCTTGCGCTCTTTATTACTTTCTTACAATGGTTGCTGGCAGTCCTGAAAGCGGCTTTAGTTTCCATACATCTATAACATTTGAAGCAATGGAAAAAGTGATTTCTGTGCGCAATAGCAGCAGCACATTCTGGAGAAAACCATGGCTGGCTGTTAGGTTTTTGCTGGAACTTTTTCGAGGGTATGAGATTGTCTATACCTACAATTAACCATTCTGTCAGGTCTGATACTACAGACGACACATCCTTTTTAAACATGGAACGCAGAAGAAGATCTGATATAAATGTACGGAAACTATCCATATATTTAGGTATGTAGATTTTATGATTTGAAAAGATTAATCCACAAATATAGAAATTTTTATTGTTTCAAAACAAAGAATACGATTTAATAAATCTATTTTCTTAATCCATGAGTTTTCGATGCTTAATCATCTCCTCGGAGGAAAAATATTAACAAATATTTTCATTCACCTTATTTGCTAAAATAATAACATTGTTCTGAAGTTTATATATATATATATATACTAGCAGAAGTTTATATATATATATATATATACTAGCAGAAGTACCCGTCGTTGACTGGGTTCAAAAACAGCTTACAGAAAATGGACTGTGATTGATGAAATATAATAGGTTATGAAAAGGAGGGGGTTGTAAAGAGATAGGTTTTGTACTCAAAAATTTTATCCTAAGCAAAATATGATGAAAGTAAAGATAATTTTCGCGAAAATATATTTTTTATATCAACTTTGTTTCCATTCGTAGCTAAGAGTGACCAACAAAATAATGTTTCCTTACAAAGAGAAAATGTTATATATATATAATAATATAAATATACAAGAAATAAATGCAACCATAGTCAATAAAAGTTACTTTTATGGTAGAAAAGTTCATTGGTTTGTATTTTTAAGTAGTTGGTAAAAAAAATTGTTTTATTTTTTGTTAATTCACGAACCGGTTTAAAAAATCAAAATGGAAGCGGCTTTGAAATGGAAAGTCCCGTTTTCAATTTGAGGGAGGGGCACCTTAGCATTTTCTGTTAACAATTTAAGAGAGTTCCGTCACCGTAAGGAATATTTATAAACATATTTTAATGTTTTCCGTTACTTTCTGCTTGAGGAACATTCGATTATGGCATGTGTTGTTTATTTAAAAATTCATTTAAGTAGTTATCACCTCAAATTTCGTTTTAATTTCGGTTCGCTGAAATTTTTTCAAGTAAAGAGCATTAAAAACTATTTCAAAACAAAAAAAACATGAACTGAAATTTTATTGACTCTGGTAACATTTATTCCTTGTATATTTCAGGTAGCCGTTTGTTGGCTTTTCTGCTAAACACTCTTACTAAATAATATCGGCGAAATATCGAAAAACAAAGAAACAAAAACAGTTTTGAAAAATAATGAAGCTTTACTTATTTTAGTAAAATAATCCGAAGCAGCAAAATGGGATATTAAAAAAAGTAAACAGGTAATTACTTTAGTTTTTAAAGCAAGGAATCTATATAAATATGAATAAGAAGAAAATGGCGCCCTTTCAAGCAGAACAGCTTCGTTTCAGTTTTACAGTATTGAACGGTGTAGTATTGCGCCGTCGGATTCATGGTTGTGCTATTGTAATGTAAAGAACACGCAGAAAGGTTTGTAATTAACTGAATTCCTTCTAGTACACTGACAAAAAGCTTTAACAGATATATAAATAAAAATAAAAAGGTTATGTAAATGTTTTTAAAGAGACACGTAATCACGCGAGCAGGATTTTTTCCTTCTTTTGATACGATAAAAAGTAATGTTCTTATTTTTTATTATTTATCCATTTATCTATTTTCGAAAGAGTGCCACGTGCAAGTGGAGAAGGAAAAAAATAGAGTTATGCAAAATTTGTGTCGAGAATTGTCTAAAGTTCCGACTTCTTTTTTTGGCTTTCACTTTAATACGAACGTGAATTTATGAGGTGAATTTATTCTACACAATATGATTCAACTAAAAAAATAAATAGAAGCTAACTTGAATTAAGATTAAAGTTAAGGTGTTATTGTGGATTCTAACCCCTTTTAAAAAAACCTTCTTAAACTTTGTGACATATTTACATTCTATGGATGTCAGGCGCGAACTCACACCCAATAATTTTATTATACCATATTTCTTCAAATTGAAACGTAATTATCAAAGTATACTCATGCGCATATATATGAAAAGTCTTTGTTAAAGTTTGTTCCATATTTCCATGGAGTACAGGCGCTAACGCAGACCCCACAATTTTATTATAACATTCCTATTTAATTTAAAACATACTTATTAAAGTATTCTCATGTACATCTATATCAAAAACCCTTGTAAACGTTTTGTTTTGTTTTTCATTTTTTATTTCCATACTTTGGGGGCCAGGCGCGAACGCAAACCCCACACTTTTTATGAACCACCGTTCTGCCAGATCAAACATTCTCATTCCTGATCCTCGATACATCTTCTACCATTATATATAATCAGTTTTTTTTTAAATAGTCAACCATATAGGCGCCTATTCGTGACCAGACACGGACACACACACAGACGTTCAGCTTTATATTATAGATATATCCTGGCAATCGGGAAACGGGAGTATGTGAGGTCTTTGTTGGTCTTCGAACCCGAAGTATTGTGCAGGGTTTTTAGCTTAAGGAATATTTGTGTTCGGTTGAATCATAGTTTTTTTGTGTCGGTCGGGCTTCACGTTACAATGCTGTCGTTCGGTATAGAAACGAAGTATCATATCACTTGAAGAAAAATAAAATAGTGATACTTTCTTTAAAAAGTTATAACTTTATTTCGACGTGAAAGTCATTAGTTACAATACTGATAGAGACTATATGATAGACATGTAGGCAAATAGAAAATCAGGAAATGGCGAATTCACGAACAAGAAGTTAATAAGATTTAGATAATACTTATTAACTTGGTTTTCTGCACGGATGATTCAAGTTCGAAATATAACTTTCCATAGAGACTATATAATCTCTACTTTTTAACATAGGCATGGTCACACTCACTTAGATACGCAGATGAGGCAAAGCAGATTAAATTTACATTGAAATGGAGAAACATAAATCACATAATATATAGGGCTTCATTTGAAATTATTTGCAAAAAAGCAAAGATGAAAAAAAAACAAAGATGAAATAGAAACATTAACGTCACAGTCGGAATCTTCAATCAACATATAGAAATAAAAGTGTATTTTACATATATAGTTTGGGAATTTAATAAGATAATATAACTAATAACTTCCACAACATTATAAGTTACCCCCCCTTGATTGATAAATCATATGAAACTTATTTATTAAAAAAAACTATCGGTGGATTCAAAAGGGAAATAACTCAGCAGAAAAAAGCATGTGTAAGAAACTTGAGTAACCAACAATTATCACCTACAAAACTAATGCAATATAGCAAGAAATATAAAATAAAAACTAGCACAATAATTTTCGAATTATTACAGGATCAATCTAATCTTTCTTAAAACTGAAATTACGTATAAGATTTGCAGAAAGTTTGCCATGCAATGCTTTGCTGGTGTGTTTGGGTTATAATAAAAAAAACAGAAGATATGTATATCAATATTTAATTATCATTTTTACGAGTAATACAAACTATATAAAAGTCAAGATAGTAAAATCGCAAAGAATGCAGTAAATGTACATTCTGTGGACAAAGACAGGACACATTATTAAATGAATGCAGACGCCCAATCCCACTAAAATCAACATACAAATAAGCATGACAAAACATGTGCAATAACTACCTCCAGCAACAACGGCATATAAGCTTCTACGACATGGAAATATCAACAGAAAAAAACACTTTCGTAAGTACTAAAACCGCAAAAGATATTACGCAACAGAAAGAGAATGACTTTTCCAAATGTAATATTTCATTATCCCAGCAGTTCACATTGTGAAGATGGAGGAAATAGAATATTTGCAAAAATACATGGGACTGACCAGAGAACTAAAGAGAATATAAAACAAGGGATGGTCTCAATCTTGTCTCTTACATGGAATGTCATAAACATACTTTAGCCGCTCGTTTCTGCAAATGTCTCGTGATGATCCTAGCTTAGTGGGGGAACGCTGCTTGCTTACAAGTTCCTTTATAACCCAAAGGTCAAACATACGGTTAAAGACAGAAGAGGTTTATTCGCATTTTATTTAGAATGGAATATACTAAGACAAACTCAAGATTAGTGTTATTGTAAATGGCTGCAGTAAGTCATTTGTGAGAACGTAAAAATAATTGCAATAGTGAATTCTTTATGGAAATCGTTCCAGACAAAGCGTGACGTCACTTGATAAAGGAACTAATGAGAAAGAAGGACGATTATCGCAAAACAGCATATGTCTACTAACCTTAGTCTTGAACATACCACAGATCTTGGTAGGAGTAAAAATAGTTAACAGGAAAAGAGTTTAACAATCTTGCAGTTCTTGGAAAGATACTACTTGAATAAGGAACTGTATTACAATGAGCATCAAAATAGCGAATTGATGGAGACGGCTAGACCAACGAGTAAATCGAGCTGAAACAAAGGAAGCAGAGAATATATATCAGAAATTCTGAAGAACACATACCATAAAAGTATTTTTTTTTTATCTGATACTAGTAAGATCACATCTGTGTGGGAAAAGTTTCAAAGAAGAAGAAATAGTGGGACCAGCAAAATTATAGATATGTTTCTGTACTTCATTAACTGAGCCAGAGATTTATCAGTTCAATAAAGTTTATAAAATGTTTCAAGCGATAGAGAGAACTAGCTTTACAAGAAACAGGATGAGCAATGCATCTGATATATGGAAATCCAACAAAAATTAGATCAGAAGAACCAAGAAGTTTTCAAGTAGATTTCTCTCTGAGAGCAGAGCAATCCATGAGAATTTCAGGAAGACATGTCTACGATATCCACACAAGGTCGCTTTCGCTCGTGTTTCGAGCTAATACAATTCTTTCGAAAAACTGGTGACCGAAATTCAACTTTAGCTTTCTAGTCGTACTCTGTTTTTTAAACAGAAGCAGAATTATCTAGAAAATCAATACAATTTTTTTTCAATACGTATCGAGTTCTTTAACTTTTCATGCTTTATTTCGTAGTGCTAAATATAATCTTTTGAAACTTGAAACTACTTTGTCACAGAATGAACGGGAAATAAAAAAAAATCTAGCTAAACCTGCCAGTCAGGCTCCAGGAAACACTGTTACGCTAATGAGTGTATGGATGATGGGAGAATGAGTCTTTAAACCCTTTGGGGTAATGGGAGCGCTGCATTGCATTATTACATTCAGCTTGTTTTGGGCAATAATAGCCTAGCAGCGTTTTCTAGGTTTCAGACCACATACAGCACCTGGTGTTACTAATTACTCTTTACTAGGCTCAACATCGTATAATTTCTGTGATTCAGTGGAATTGTTGTGCCAACGTGAGTATGTCAATGAATATCCACAATCAAATGCTTGCCTAAGTAAGGAATAAGAAACATAGATGTGTTACTAAACAGATAATTGAACAAAATCTAACACAAAAGCAATACAAAACAATCACGTGATTTAATTAATTATCTCTTGGTAGTACCATCTAGTTTCAATTTATCTGAATTATTTTAACACTAGCAATAAGAATAATTTTGAAGAGATTTATTGACATTCAGATTCCCGCTATAGCTACAGTCTAAGGTCGAGCTAACCTTTAAGTACACTAAGTTGACACGGTTGTTATTTGCGATACGAACTCGTCAGTGGAATTATTTATGGCCATCTATCTTGTGCGTAATGGGATACAAGGTCGTTTTAGGCGGGTAATTTAACTCTGTTGAGGGAGAAATCTGACTGGGTGTCAAAACTAGCTGCGAAGAACAACGTTTTGATTACATGGTAGGTAGGTGGCGGTGATTTAGTTGTTAGCGACACGGACTGACGACCTGAATGTTTCAAGTTCGACTCCAGTTCGTTCCGCAAAAATCACTTTCACTTAGGATGTTGGCAATTTTCTTGTGGTTCCTCCCGCAAGTACCCGCTGTTTTTTCTAGAAAGATTTCGACAAGAATAATATTGGGGAAACCAATGCCACAAATAGAATCTTTGCAGTCATATGATATGACACTGATGACATGGTTAGAACGTTTCAGGTGAATGGCAATTAATCGATCTCGAAGTGGAAAGCATACCTGAGAAAGTTGACTACCTATGATTTCTTCCTAATTTCGAAAAGAAGACAGTCTGGAGAAACTGACGCTAAATGGCAGAATGTTTACAAGAAAACGAACCTTGTCTTGCATAAGAACCTTGTGTAGCATTGCCTTGATAGAGTTCAAAATAGACTTCGTAGCCTCGTAGGAGATGTCCGTTTCTCTTCCTTGCAACCTCTTTCTCACAGAAGAGATGTTTCAAGTTTGTCTATCGTTATTTTCATGGCAAGTGCTCGACTGAGCATCAATCTATGTTTCCCCCCTCGTCAAACTTTCACAAGAAATACTCGTCTAGCTGTAAACACTATCAATAATTCTCTCCACTCTTTATCTGTGCCTTAAGGTAAACGTAGATCTCATGAACAAAGCTTCTTTCTTACGATTGCACGCCTGTGGAACTGTCTTCTGATTTCCTGCTTTCCAGCTGACTACAATATGGTTGTCTTCAAGTCCAATGTAAACAATTTCTTGATAATTCGTTCCATATAAGCTATCAAATTTACCAAATTTTCATTACTAACGATTATCATATTGTCCAATTTATTACTGTACACTCTTTAACTCTTATCCGTGAGTGGCCTTTGGGCCTTGATAAGTGGTGATGCCTATGTAAAATAAATTAAAGAAAAAGCACAGAGATTACACTACAATCTCGGACGAATGTGCAAGTAAAGATTTGAACGGCGTGCTTGTCGACCTCTGATGCTAGAACATACACTGAGCTATATTAATTATTAGCAGGGCTACCGGCGTTGCTTAGCGCAACAGTGCAACAGATTGCTATGAAAACTTTCATCTCTTTATCTGTTTTTGAATCTTTCCCTTTTTCCTCCTCCTCTAGTTTCTTCCTCTCCTTGTCCTCGCACATTCTCTCTTCTACGCTTAGCCCATTCCTCTGTCTGGACATATACACAGAAAAATTGTGTTTAAGTATTCCTCAAGGAATGGCTCGGCATAAGCTATTTAACTCCTCGATAAAAACGTTATATCCCTTTAGTTATTAAATAACAGAGCTTCTAAATCGACTCCGCCTCCTGAAGAAATCTGCAACAGCTGAGGGTAAAAGAAGATTTTTTTTCTAAATCTCAGATATTCATTTCGGCCAGGGATTACTTTTGTGATCATCTTTTGTTGTTTCTTTTACTTTTGGTTGGGCATACATCATACACACAGAAATACTTAGAAGCCATCCCTGGAAGACCAAGCTGTAACGAGATACAAATAGCAGCCATAAAGGGAACAGTATCTATTCTTAAAAGAGCCCTCGGATATAAATTTAAATCATAACAGAATCAAGTGTTACCTCCAGGAAGGAGCCCCTTGATATCTTAAAACTTACTGAAGTTAAATAAAAAAACAACAGTCCTTTATATAATAGATGGGAGAAAACAGAAAGTTTTAAAAGTCAAATTGCAAAAAATGTATTGCTGTTATCAGCGAGAAAACGACAGTTATGTCAACTCTCATATAATAATAATAATAATAATAATAATAATAATAATAATAATAATAATAATAATAAAGAAAACAAAATGACTACAAAAATATGCCAAAACATGTGCGCGCACGATTTCCAGCACTGAGAGGTATCGGAAATGACTTCCGTGTTCATTTCCTGCTTACCACAGACAAACGATTTCATCGCTCTCCGGGTGCAAGCAATAATATTTCCTTAGAACATAAACCGCAAATTCATGATTCGACAACAAAATGCCACGATTTTTATCTCAGGTTGAGAAAAATATGACATTTTCCGAGATGAGTAGATATCGCACCATCAAACTAACTTTGTTTTATCCAAATTTTTAATTTATTAAATATTTTCGAAATTACGAGTTTTTGTTTTTAAAGAACTAATATTTATTTACAGTGAGAAAAACCAGAGGCAGAAACATGCTCCCTTAATAACAATCCAAATGCATTTTTTTTTCATTATCATTTTCCAGAACTATGGAATATACTTCTGTGGCTGTTGTATGTAAAATTCTTTAAAGAAGCAAACCTTCATTGACTCCATTATTATATTTAAAAAAAGTATTCTCGTTTCACCTAAAACAAGGCATAGGGCAATTTAGTACTGAGGGGCTACTATTTGGAACCAGATTTGCAGGGATACTATTTATGGAGTTGGGCAGCAAGATATTTGTTCACATTACACTTGAATTTCTGCATGTCAGCACAGTCAAGGAAACAGGGGCTGAAGTGGGGGGATTCAAGAGCACAGCTATCCAAAGAAAAATATATTCAGATAAAAGTCTTTGCGATATCTAGGGATCGTTACAGTGTAGGGGTAGAATTCTGATGTTTGTCGAGAGTATTGTCACCAATGGGGGTACTAATGCTTGGAGTTAATCAGAGCTCTTGCTATTGAAATACTTGTAAAACAGATACAAGAATGCCACGTTTCGGCGATGGGACAAAGGTTTGGTTGATAGCTCAGGACCTATCAGATTGGCGACTCTTTTTTGAACCCTGCTTATGACCGATAGACTAGTGGCACCAGCCTAGATGTGGCAACATTACCCCATGTATTGGTGAACCGTAGCCTTGTAGAGATACGTATGAGTAACTTTTTAGCATAGAAGACAGAGTCTACCTTCCTCGCAGAAGCCTTGGCGATTGCCTCAATGTATTTGTTCTAATTCATGCTGTCTGTGAATGTTAACCATAGGAGCGTTTGTGTTTTACAAAGGATCAATGATAAGGGTTAATGAGTGTACAGTAGTCAATGGGAAAATGGCATAGTAATCGTTAAAAATGGAAATTTGGTAAATTGGATTAATTCAAGGGACGACCCAGCAAGAACTTGAAGAGGACCATATTGTAGTCAGTTCGAAAGCAGGAAAACGGAACATAGTTCCACAGGCGTACAGTTCTAAGAAATAAGCTTTGTTCGTGGAATCTACGTTTAGTTTTGGGCACAGATTAAGAGTTGGGGAAATTAGTAGTCTGAGATGTCGGAAATTTTTCTGTCTCTATCTGTCCTTGTGGCCATGTCACTAGTAAGGGTGCTGGAGGTAAACGTTTTGTCTGGGCTGACGTTATCCGCCTGATAGTCAGGGACCCGAACCTTGGATTAACCTCTAAGGAGGCTGTCCTATCAGCAGGCGCAAAGTACTGGGACTGCTGTATTGCCATTTGGTGAGTGGATCTGGACCATGCAGTAGTCTCTGGTGGGGCCTCTCGATGCCATACTAGTGGGTAATTGTTACGGCTTTACCTTTTCGTGTGCTATAAAAAAATTCCTGTCTTTTTCTCTCTTACTTTCCCTTTCTGTACTGCTCTAACCAAGTATGCCGACCTATTCCACAAATCCCAAAACCTCAACATGAAATATCTCCAGAATAAAAACTCGATAAACCTAGAACCCCACCCATCTTCCAGCGTAGACCCCTACTAACAGGTCTCCTTCTCCAACATCAGAGGTCTCCGTTCCAACCTTCCAGAGGTTGAAACCCAATTACAGGAGACAAAACCGGACATATTATTTCTAAGTGAAACTGGAATAGGGCCGACCACTTCCCTAGATGAGTTCATAATTAGCGGATACTCTAATTTAACAGCTAAATCTGACCCCCAAGATCGCCATGGGCATGGAATATGTGCCTACATTAAGGATGACTTCCAGTGTGGCAGGGATATCTCTAGAAAAGGTCCTAATTTACCCTATATGTGCTTCAGGGTTGCACTTGCTAACACCACTGCTTTATATTTGCCCTCTATAGGCCCCACAACAGCGGAGTTACGTGGAATGGCTAACCCATTCAAATAAGACAGACGATGAGGGGAGGTTTTGTCATGATTTTGCCATTGCTTATGTCCTCACTCAGATTGTTCGCGAAACCACCCGTGTCCCCGATACACCCGGTCAATATGCAAGCCTCATAGACCTTTTTCTCTCACCTTCCCCTGAGCTATGTTCATATTCCGTTCATTCTCCTCTAGGATTCTCCGACCACTCCGTCGTATCAGTTAAGATAAAAACGAAATGTAAGAAGTCCCCAGACGTACCCCTCCACCGTACTGTATACCGATAATCTATGGCTGACTGGGATAGCTTCCGTACATTCATATCTGATTTACCTCTGCACTCCATGTTTAAAAAGAAAGTGTCCTCTATAGTATCAGATCTGACCGAATGGTTAATTGTAGGCATAGACCAATTCATACCATCTAAAAAATTCCAACAAAAACCCAACAGCCAGCCATGGTTCTCCCCAGAATGTGCTGCTGCTATCACGCACAGAAATCACTTTTTCCATAGCTACCAACGTAATAGATGCACTGAGACTAAAGCTGCTTTCAGGGCTGCCAGCAACCACTGTAAAAGAGTAATAAAAAATGCAAGAGAGCTATATGCCCAGTCTGTTAAAGCTGATCAGCGGCTTGGTTCCCACCAGTTTTGGCAAATAACAAATAGGATCCCGAACAGAAGTGTGCGTTCTATCCCAACCATTATCAATGGACCAGAGGTCATCTCGTCAGCGTCAGACAAGGCCAAACTATTTGCAAAGAATTTGCAGCTAATTCTACCCTATGCGACGAAGGCCATCAACTCCCCATATTTCCTCCTATAACACAGAACAAGCTAGGTAACATACAAATATCCGTGCATGAGGTCGCCAAGCTAATCAAGAACCTAGATTCCAGTAAAGCAACTGGCCCTGATGGCATCCCAATTATAGTGTTAAAAAAACTTCAACCAGAACTTGCTCCCATACTTACGAAACTATTTAAGCGCTGCTTTAAGGAGAAGTGCTTTCCGACTCCCTGGAAGACCTCATCAGTTTGCCCTGTATTTAAGAATTCAGGTGATAAGTCATCTCCCTCTCAGTACATCCTAATAAGTCTCCTGTGTGTTATGAGTAAGTTGCTGGAATCCATATTAAATAGAGAAATAGTCAACCACCTCAGCAGGAACAACCTTCTTAGTGACACACAATATGGTTTCCGCTCTGTAAGATCTACCGCAGATGTGCTGACGGTTATATCCCACAGGATTAGTGAATCTCTTGACAAAGGCTTCCTTTCTAGGGCAATTGCTCTTGACATACCAAAGGCCTTCGACAAGGTATGGAATAAGGGTCTACTTCACAAGATTTCCAGCTACGGTATAACTGGAAATGTTTTCTCAATCATTAAATCATTTCTCTCCGATAGGCTCATAAGAGTAGTGGTAGATGGACAAAAATCGGAGGCCTGCAATATAAATGCTGGAGTCCCTCAGGGGTCAATCCTGGGCCCAACTCTCTTCCTGATCTACATCAATGACCTCCCTAAACACATACTTAAATCATTCGTTGACATCTATGCTGACGACACGACCATCTACGGCAACACATCAAAGGCTGTAAATGAAAAAGTTTTCTCTGACTCTCTCTCTCTCTCTCTCTCCTCTGATCTCGAGCGCGTGGTTCAGTGAGGGAAGACGTGGCTAGTTACCTTTAATGCATCCGAAACCAAGCTCCTATCCTTACATCATCAACGCTCTGATCCCCATCTGACATCAATTGTGATGGATGGCTCTCGTCTGGGTGAGGCCCGTGTTTTGACAAGCTTCTGGGTTTGACCTTTACTTCTGATCTGAAATGGAACACGTACATCAAGTCTGTTGCCAAGGTCGCTGGAAAGATGGTGGGATCCTTCTACCGCTCCAGAAGATATCTCACTACTGATGAAATTCTCTATCTATATAAAAGCCAAGTGCGTCCAAGGATGGAATACTGTTGCCATATCTGGGCAGGAGCTGCTAAAAACAGCCTTTCCTCCCTTGACAGAGTACAAAATAGACTTCGTGGCTTAGTGGGGGATGCCCTTTTCTCTACCCTGCAACCTCTCTCCCACAGAAGAGACGTTGAGAGCCTATCTTTGTTTTATCGTTATTTCCATGGCAGGTGCTCGTCTGAACTCCAATCTCTGGCCCCCCCTCGCCAATCTTTCACGAAAAACACCCGTCTAGCTGAATCCACTGTGAAAAATTTCCCCCCACTCTATATCTGTGCCTAAATCAAAACCTGGATTCCATGAGCAAAGCTTCTTTCTTAGAACTGCACGCCTGTGGAACTCTGTTCCGTCTGCCTATTTCCCACCGGACTACAACTTGGATGTCTTCAAGTCCAACGTTAACAAATTCCTAATGAACCGCCCCTTAAGTAAACACTTCATCAAATCTCCACACTAACGTAATGTACTTGCAATAACCCTTATCCCTGAGTGGCTTCCGGGCCTTGATAAGTGGTGATCACTGTGTAAAAAAAAAAATTATTGATATTGGTTCCAACTTCAAAATTTCGTGAAAGTCAGGCCAGGGAGACAATAAATTAGATCTTAGATGAGCACTAGTCATGAAAGTAACGATAATACAGAGATAGGCTCGCAACGTTTCTTCTGTGAGGAAAAGAGGTTGAAGGGAAGAGAAAAGGGCATTCGCCACTAGGCTACAAAGTCTATTTTGAACTCTGTCAAGGAAGGATAAGCTGCTTTTAGCATCTCCAGCCACGGTGTGGCATCAGTACGCCATCTTTGGACGTACTTGGCTCTTGTACAGGTAAAGAATTTCAGCAGCAGTTAGATATCTACTGCAGCAGTAGAACGACCACACCATTTTTCAGCATCCTTGACAACGAATTTGATGTACGTGTTCCATCTCAAATCAGGAGCAAAAGTCAGACTTGAAGCTGTCAAAACACGAGGACAAAAGACGAGAGCGATTCATTGCAAATGTGGGTCAGAGCGTTAATGATGGAAATATAGAAGCTGGGTTTTAGATGCATTAAAATTAATGAGCCACCTCTTTTCCCTTTTCACCACGTGATCTAGATGAAGGAAGTATTTTCATGCAGTGTATCATTAGCCATGCCTATCAGTGGTTGAGAAGGTTTCTCGTAATTATTAAATGAAATAAATTTAGTCTTGACAGCATTGAACGTTATCAACCAGTTTCGGCCCAATTCAACTACATACTGGAGGTCTTCAACTAGAGTTTTAGCAATTTCCTTGGAAATGTGTTCAGTATATATATAGTATGCGTTCAAATATACGTTGTCTTGCCGACACTTTATATCAACAAAGAGGGCTCTTGTTATCAGTTACTTTTTCTTAAACCCAACTGCGATGTGCAGAGATTGGCTTGTTGTCGACTTCTCTAGTCAGAATCGTCCTTGTCCTGGGATGATGCCTGTTTTTTTCCCAGACTTGAGAAAAGCTATTGTTTTAGACGGTTCTTTTATCCTTTTTGGAAGTTTGTATTAGAATATTTTGTTCGTAAATTCAAGTTTTAATTTTCGTGTCATGCTTTATCTCCACTGTGGAAACATGGTTTAAGCCTATTTCTTTATCAGCCTTAAATGGACTGATACCAATATAGATGTCTTAAAATAAGAACGGCTCAGTAAGTCCAGTACTCTAAAAATAACTGTTAATGTTTGGTCTTTGGCGTTTTTGTAGTGTAGTTTCTATTAAGTAACAACTGTTGTACAACTAGGTCAGCTGCGATGGCGTACAACATCTTTCGACTATTTTTCATCAATGGATTTTGCCATTTCCTTTAAAAGCCTTCTTATAGAAAGGTCATGAACTTCTCACTTACTTCGATCATAATTTTAGCAACGTCCTAATGTTCTTATTGATATTGTTCATGTAATTTGCTGCTTTGAGCATCGAATCCAGGTATGTGTCAAGTGCAGCCAACTCTTAAAATATTCTTCCGGGTTCTAGACATTTGTGCAACTCAAGGAGGTCCATATTCTTAGGCTTAACCATCTTGCTCTTTGTGAGCGTAATTACTTTATTTCTTAATCACCTCAGGCACCACTTCTGATGTGTAGAGTTGAATGTAATACTCAAAGAATAAAGTGCCCGCGTGTGTGTGTATTATGCGGTTACGCAACTTACCTTCGGATGAGATCTGAAAAAAAGAGAGAGAGAGATTAAAGGTGGCAGCCATGGATTTATAAGGTGTAGTTCCGGGGAGCTCACAAGATCTCATCTTCCACTACACACGTATGCAAATGGAATGGAGTCAGTTTTACTAATAAAATGCCTGTAGGCAGAGGTGGTGTGGGGAACACGTGCTAGAAGTTGAGAGAGAAAGTTGACAGTGACAAATTATAGCTGAACTTTTGCTCATTGTATTTGTTTTATTTCGTTTTGCTGTTTACCAGCCCATTTAACTGCATAGTGTTATATACTTAATGGGCATGTAAGATAGCGATTACATTATCTAGTGTTAATGTTGACAAGGGTCGAATTAAGTGCAGATTTAAGTGATCTCCTGGAAATAAATTAGTTCCTACGAAAAATAATAGGAATAGACGTTATGAATGTTAGATATGATGCAATAGGTCAAAAAGAGTAAAAATTAAGTCAGTTGACATGAAAATTTCAGTTGAGTCTGGTTATGGAAATTTCAAAAGTACTCTTATTTTTAATCTATGGCCATTATGCCAAAAACTTGCCTCGGGCATTATACTGAATCTTGAACCTAAAGTAATATAGCTTGTCGTGGTCCCAGTTCATCTTGATCGTTTAAAGGTACAATAATATTCACCTATTTTATTTTTATTTCTTTTTATATAGTTTTAGAGAAGGTGAAAGAACCATAGAGCCTTGCCGCATTTTCTAAACTAAGAATCAAATATGAATCTATTTACATACTACATTTTTTTTTTAGAATCGAAGTCAGTTTGCTTTCTCACAAAGTTGAATTTTTTTTCGAAATGAAATTGTGGCTAAAGTCATTGAAACATCGACTATGATTCCAATGTCGCGATGTTTTGTTTTAACAGTGACTTATGCACCAACGTTTAACTCAGCCCGGTGATCCTTTGCCGGACTAACATAATATCAAGATTGTATCCTGATTTTCGTCTTTAGCTGTGGAAAGTGTTTGCTTTTGATCGTGGATCAGATAAAGCTTTATTCTTAAGATATTCCAATTAGATATACGACATCATCATGCTGATACACCAGTTCCCGTTAATCTTCGTCGAGTTTGGTCAGTACTAATACAGGGTGACCATTTGAGAATACCCGGCACTGTATGTGCTCTTTGCTTATCTCAGTAATGGCCTGTCTCATACGACGTGAGGTTGGAATTTCGCAACCGTTGATTCACAAATACACGTGCATTTAATCTTACAGGGAGTATCTACTGTCTCTCGACGCAGAACTGAGGACTATATAGGAGGCGCCGTCAATAAGTTTTCAGACATTTTTCGTATGGATATTTTTATAGACAGTACACACATGATATTCTATTCCCCTTAAAAGTAATCTCCTCCGACTGCAATGCACTTTTCGTACCATATACTCGTATCTCCAATGGGTGCTAAGGCTGTTGAAGTTGTCAATCAAACTCTTTGCTTCCTCAAATCGCGATAGAAGATCTCGAATCACAATTGCTGTGAAACGTGGTTCATAGACTGAGATGATGGTAATTCCCTTGAACTCAGCCATTTGACCTATTTTGGTTTGTATGATGCTTGCATGCCTCTAATGTAGTTTTTTTCTATGACGGGAGTCTTTCCATCCGCGTGTAGGAGGGGATGTTTAGGTCTATGGCTGAGTTTTTTGTCGGTAGATGATATCACACTCATACTCTCTGCAGAGTGTTTCAATAAGTGTCTCTTTTATTTTGGATAGTCCTATAATGTTTTAAGATATAATTGTTAATACTATTTTGAAACCGGGCGTTTGCCTTCCTCCGAACTACAGCCTGATAATCTACTAGCATTTGTTGAGTTTAGTGGCATCGGCTTTTGCCACGCTTCTCTCTGGATCCAAAGCAAGTATATAATTTTGATTCGCAAAAATCTTTAAAATGAAAGCTTTATGGCTCTTAATAAAAACTGAAATTCAATGAATACAGTGCATAATGATTTTGGATAAAATTCAATGCAAATTTGAATTATTTGAATTTTAAATGCTGAGGTTGGGGCTATTTTCTGTGCCCTTTTAAATATACCAACGAAATTGAAATTAAGGAAATATATATTAATTCCTGTCTATGCCTTATTCTTAAAATTTCACAAAAGAAGGTGTTTCTATATTGTATTGAAGAGCTTCTACCTTGTTATATAAATAAAAATAATAAAATAAACGCGCGCAACAACACACACACATATATATATATATTTATATTCTTTGCTTCTTATATATATATATATATATATATATATATATATATATATATATATATATATATATATATATATATACTTTGTTTCTTTTTACTTGAGGCAAAATTATCAAAAGCCTTTTTCTAGGGAGAAAACTTTATCTCTATCTGAGATACATAGATATTCAAATATTCCGTGAAAGTTCTCATTTGTCTCTAAAAAACTGAGTTAGTCAAGAAATTAAGATCATGATTTTCCTCCCATTGGCCATTTTAGTATATATTTCTTATGGTCTTCTGATCTTACCAGATTCCAGAACAAGAATACATTTATTCTGGTGGAGTATACAGTTTCTTACTGTTACTTAATATGACATCACTTGGTAAGGAGGCACCGTTCCTCGTAAAAGTCAGTGTGCACAAACCAAACCGATGAGATCTTATTTGAGCCGCGGATACTGTGTAGTTGACTACTAAGTCAGAGTTTACCTGTAAAGAAAAGTATCCTTATGCTAAGTTGTACTGACAAACTTCTGTAAAGAGAGACCTTAGACACTCTAGTACAGTGTTCAGTACATATTTAAGTTGTTTTGTATCAAGGCCGCATTCACGTTCTTTCCACTAGGAATTCAAGTTCTCTTATATATATATATATATATATATATATATATATATATATATATATATATATATATATATGATCGTGTATTTGTATAAATGTATTAAAGAACTAATGTATTTTTGTCTGCTAAACTCGCAATCATTTACTACGAATAAATAGGTGCGTAAATAACAAAGAATCTGATTTGTCAGTTAGAAAACCCAGCACCACGTGAATATATAAAAATGCGCGATAATAACTATTCAATACCTGACGAAACTTTAGAGAATTGACTTTTAAATCTCTCTGTAGCTTACGTGCTATATATATTTTCAAAACATAAGATATACATTTATATATATATGTGTGTGTGTATATATGTATGTGTGCATTTGTGTGTCTGTATGTATGTATATGTATGTGTATGTGTATATATATGTATATATATACGTATATATATATATATATATATATACATATATATATGTATATGTATATGTGTGTGTATATATGCCAGGTTGTATATATAGTTTATTTTTTTTTTTAACTTTTTAATTTCTAATTTTCAATTTTTAATTTATTTATTTTCATTTTTATTTATATATTTTTTATTATTTTTTATGGTTTTATTGTTTTATTTTTTTTTACTCTTCTTAATATAATAGACGCTCCATTTCATAAACTTAGCCATTTACCTGTTTAACTGACTCGTGTTTCTTAATTTCATTCTGAGACTTTCACATGCGTATTTAAGTTTACCTAATTATTAACGCTAACTTTCGCGCTTTTTGTCTGGGTCATTTTGACCTTGCTTTTTCAAATTTAAACTTTCACCGTTTTTCCGTTTGTTTGTTGTTTTTTTTTGTTGTTTTTGTTTTTTTAAATCTTAATTTACTTGATTCTACCGGCCTTGGCAGACGTGTTTTAAATATTCTCTCCAGTGCTTTTTCTGTGCACATTTTAACTTTTCTTTTAATGATTTTGAACTCATTCCATTTGTGATTCTTTCCAAGGAATTCTGTCTTTTGGATCATTTTGGACCATCTTCCAGTTACGCGATTCCTTTTGAACTTACCTGTTGGATTGGAAGTTTTTAATTCGACCGTGTTTGGATTTTACCATTCTTGGATTTTTTACCCTTCACCGGACTATCCATTCATGTGAAATCTTTTTATCATTTTTTCTTTAACCTCCTATTCCCCTTACCTCACCCTTTTTTTAACCAAGTAAGATCTGTGACTTACTTGTGGTTTCATTAAATACTTTAACATGCAAAATCCGATCCCGCATTTTGCTAAGTCCTGCCCTCTGATAAAATGGAGAGTATTTCTTCGAAACTCCGCGGATTAAGGACTATCCACTTATCTTGTGCTTTCTTTTTAAAATTAAATATGTTTTTAAATCTTTTTCAAGATGTTTTTTAACATGTTTTATTTATCATTTGTTCATATATATGTATATATATATATATATATAAATATATTTATATGTATATATATGTATATATATATATATATATATATATATAATTAAATAAAATAGATTTTTTGTCTATTAATTCTGTTTTTGATTCTTTTCCAACTTCCCAATAACGAGTTTTATTTCTGGCAGAAACTAGCTGATGAATTGGCCATATTTACCAATTTTTCGAGCCTTCTGTATTCATCGTCAGGGATTGATTAATCTTACTAGGTTTGAAAAATTTATATAATTTTAGTTGACAGCACATAAATACTAGACTCAGTACTAATGAAATTTAAAAAACACATTAATAAAATAAACTTTACTAATAGTAGTAACATCCTCAAATGTTTGTAAAGTTATTACAAAGAAATGGAAAAAAATATGCATGTTATTAATAAATATATAAATCTCTCACTGACGATATATCTAGAAGGATTGGAAAGTACTCGTGAAGTGAGTACCGTTATTTGGAAATCGAAAAGGATTAAATATATCATTAATAAAAGAAAAGTAAAAAAAAAGAAATATGCCTTACAGAAAAAATGCTGCCTATATATATATATATATATATATATATATATATATATATATATATATATGTATGTGTGTGTGTGTGTGTGTGTGTGTGTGTGTGTGTATTAGGGATGGGACGGTTATAATATTTTTCCGATTCCGATACAATTACTGATTCCGTATTAAATTCCCGATTCCTATACAATTGCCGATTCAGATTCTTTATTAATCTCTAAAATTTAACTATATAGTTATTGTTTTATTCTCGACTAGCGAGGGGTACCCGGCGTTGCCCGGGTGTTTGTAGGGGTGTGTGGTGTTAAATAAAAAAGAAACCGGGGGAGGTAGGATCGAAGCCGAACCCCTGAGGCGAAGTTTGAAAATAAAATCGGCCAGCCAGAAGTGAAAGATGTTTGAAAGTCATCGAGCGTTACGACGACGACGATGACGATGTAAGCATTGTTATAAGCGAAGTAAGAAAAGAAAACAACGTTTTAATTAAGCGGGGGGGGGGGTAACACACAAATCAAAACAGAAAAACGAACGAACTTTACGTGAAAAATGGCTTAAATAATACAGGGTTCAATATTTAAATGTAAAAAATCGAAAAAAAAGACATCTCACACCACGATTCGAACCCAAAACGTTTAGATAATGTACCAACCCTTAAGTACCTACACTAAAGCGGTGTATATAAAGTTTGTTCGGTTTATCAACTATTTAAAGTAAATCAGGTCACGACGTCATGACGTCATCTGACGCATGCGTTGTTGACCCTCCCCCTGTCGAATCTGTCTAGATATCTCTCTCTCTCTCTCTATCCCTCTCTCTATCTATCTCTATCTATCTCTCTATCTCTCTCTCTCTCTCTCTTTCTCACTTCGTCTGCCTTACTTTAAAGACTGGAAAATGGCGTCTGGCTGTTTTTATTTTTAAAAACTTCGTTCGTTAATATTTTTTGTAAGCGTATTCTTTTTTTTACTTCACATGTTTGGCTTATTATTTTTCGTTTAACTATCGAGTCTAACTATTTTGAATGTGGTAATAACTTTGGTAACGTTGCCATAGCGTAGAAGTTCATAGTTTAGCTTTAATTAATTTTTTTTACCGATAACAACATTTTTAAATTGTAAATTAAGACCGCTATTAGAGGTTGCTGACGTCAAGGTCACGTGACATGACTCAGCGGGTTTTAAATACAAGTTGACCCAAAATAAACGGCCGCGTGTATACTTTATGTAGAAGACTTGGCGGCCGTATTTTTAGGGGCAGTTATAAATCGATTTAAAAATATGTAATGTTTAACATTAAAATGTCACTTTTTGGGGGCCCTCCCTGCAGAAAATCGATCAGTTGACGCACTTCTGATGGTCACTTTGGGCCAATTTTTCGATATTTATCGTCCGGAAGGTGGGGCTTTCATATGAGACCAAGTTTGTGAATTTTTGTTGTGTCTGTCAAAAGATTTTAGCAGACACACAAACATACATACACATAAACAAACATACAGACATTTTCGCTTTTATATATATAGATTACCGAAAAAACGCATGTTAAATGTGCAGATCTTTTCTCAAACGTAAGGATACACTTCTGTGTGATGATCTATCCATTTTAGTTTTATTAATAGTTTAAAATTAATAGATATTCATAATTTTAGTATTACTATCGGCGGGAGAATATTTTCTTTATAGAAAATCAAATAAAACAGCCAATTAAAAGAATCGGTTTTGGCATCGGAAAATAGGCACAATTTTTTCCGATTCCAATACCGAATACGATACCACAAAAAGTTCCGATTTTTTGATTCCCGATTCCGATTCCGATTAATCGTCCCCACACTAATACATATATATATATATTAATGTGATTGATAATTTAAAAATCAAATTATAATTGATTATAATCGATTATAATTGATTTTGTTGTTGTTCCTTCTTATGAAACGGATTTTTAATTTAATTATAATTTGATTTTTAAATTATCAATCACATTACTAAATATTAAATTAGTTCTAGGATATTTACCTATCGAGCTTATTATATATCTAAATTACAACGAGCACTTTTTCTTTCCTGTATTTTAATTAAACTAGTAATTTCACTATTACATTAAAATACACTCTGCTCTTTAGACTATTGTTCTAATCTCCTTTAAATTATATATATATATATGTATATATATATATATATATATATAGTCTTATTTGTAGTATTCCGAATTTTACTGGGTTTATATAATTCAGTAATCATTCATATACCAATAAATTTTAAGCCAAAAAGAGATGACTTAAACTGTAAGCTACAAAATTATATATATATATGTGTGTGTGTGTGTGTGTGTGTGTGTGTGCGTGTGTGTGTTTGTGTGTGTATATGTATATACACACAATCAAAACGATTATATCAATATATAAAGAGAACGTGATCCTTTCAAATTTACATTTATCCACGTTTCCAATTCATGTCCATTAAGAAATGCCATCAATTATTCTAAACTCAAGCTCGCCTGTTCAGCAACTCTGGATCAGCGCTGATAGGCGTCAATATAGATAGCGAACTCTGTGCTAAACCGACTTCCTGTCTTTCTGTCGTCGGGTGGTTAATTTGAACCGAGGTTAATTGCTTGACTCCGCTAAATCCTAGCTTTCTTGTTGAAGAATGCTGACCTCCCGCAAGACGATCACGCCAAGAACGGACGATACTTTTTCACGCTTCAGTAATTCGCGCATGCTTAGTCATCCGGTAAATCTGTTTGTCACGCAAATGGCAATGGACTATTCGTCATTAGGTGCTGTGGAACTACACATCACCTTATTTATGTTTTCTATATATCTAAAATTCACTATTTCATGTATAAATGTTATATAGCGGGAGTGAGTGGATATTAATTTGTTTTATTTTACTTCAGTTGTCAGAAATCAAGGGAGCTACTACCTGGTGCTAACACTTGAACTCTATATGAGATACATAGATATTCGAATGTTCAATCAACGTTCTTTATCTCTCAAACACTGAGTTAGTAAAGAAATTGAGAACATAAATTTTCCTCTCACCAATTAAGCATTTTCTTATGCTGCAGTATGTCGTCCGTTTTGGTGTCTTGGACTTACTGGATTCCAGGGCCAGACTTTATCTAGTCTGGTGGAGTATCAAGCTTCGTGCTATTAAACTAATACTAAACGGGCCCACCAAAGAAATAAATCGGTCAAGGAAACTCGGGAAAATAATCCACAATCAGAGCTCCGGAATGGAGTGTATATTTAAAATAAGGGGCAGACGGATCGAGGCATTGATCGACACTGGATCAGAAGTCTCGTTCCTCAAAACATCAGTTTTTGAGGAGTTCAAAACGCATAAAGGAGAGTTAAGGGATTGTAACCTAACAGCTACTTTCGCAAACGGGCAAATGATGCCACTAAAAAGCATGGCTAATTTGCCTACGAAAATGAAGAAGGCGCAAACTTCGTCTAGGTTTTATATCACCCCAGACTTAGATCGGGAGTTGATATTAGGTGCAGTCTAGTTGCAAAGGAACCACGCCCAAATAACCTTTCACCCTAACCAACTAACGGTTAACGGGATGAACCTCCCACTTTGTAATAATACCAGTAGTAGAGTCAAGATACCGCCATGCACTCCATCGAGGCATTCTGTTAGAGTAGTTTCTAACAAACATAAAAAGAATCCACCCCGTCAGCATCAGACTTCAGTCCAAGAAAAGAAACCTGTAACAGAGGCAATTAAAGTATTCCCTCACCTATCCACACCACAGGTACCTATGAATCGTAAAAGCTCCAGAAATATTGTCAGCTTTTCACAGGATTCTTCCTTTCGGAAAAAGAAGGGTATTTTAATGACTAATCCCTTCACACACAAATCCAAAATCTCTCAAATGCTTACAAAATATCTGGATAACTCACAACCTAGAGAACACTGTAATGAACCCCTGTCCAACATTATAAGTAAAAGCCGACTACAAAATAAAAAGAACTTTTGAAAACGGCCAAGAAATTTGAAAAAAAAAAAGAAAAGTATATATACACAGGAGCAAAGAGAAATTGTCACCAACACACCCACACATACACTCACAAATGTTGAAAAATTCTAAACAAGTAAAGCTTCAAATGTTAATGAAAAATCAAATGACTATAAAACTTAACAGGGGAATTTAACGTTTTTTGCAAAAAATAAACAAATAAATAATAATAATAATAATAATAATAATAATAATAATAATAATAATAATAATAATAATAATAAAGTTAAATGTTACTTCGAATTTATTACAGAAAACAGTCTTTGTTTCGATATAAACGTATAATTCTGTTTGTCAATTCAAATTTAATGAAAATCCTCTAAAAATGAATGCAAAAATATCCAGACGGGTGACAGGCGAATTGTCTAGTTAAATGTTAGTTCGAATTTATAACAGAAACCAGACTTTTTACCGATATTGACGTAGAAATGTGCCCCGCCTTTGAACGAGGGAATTAAATACTACCAAAGCGGCCGGGAAAATTACCCTCCTTCTCTTTTCCTATGCAACATTTCCAGCGGCTAAACAGTATGGTGTAAAACAATTCTGGGCTCGGTGTTGCCACAAACAACAAAACATGAAAAATGTCAATTACAAATAATCCAATCCATGGGACCCAGAAGAAGATCTGGGTGTCATGATCGGCAGGTGCTCCTGTCTGTAACGACGCAATGAAGAAGCGACCCATGCCAGCCAGTTATAACAGACGATATATCAACCCGTTTTTGTTGATATTTCCAACATTTGCCTACCATTAGATATCGTTGAATAATAATAATAATAATAATAATAATAATAATAATAATAATAATAATAATAATATCGGGGAGATGGTTGCGCTCCCAGTGTCTATTTAATAGTGTCTCTCAAACGCAGTGATAAATATAGTGCGTAGCGTCTCGTGGTTCAAATGTTCTTGCATTTGTGCACCAGTGATTGTTTCACATATAATAAAACGATTCATTAATATTACTCTGTATAAGGAACACACAAAAGATATACCTCTCTCCGTTGTGGCGTCGTCTCTTCTCATTATTCAAGTCCATCTCTTTTCCAGAGGAAACCATACGACAATAGGTTATATATTTCATATAACTTTATTCTTCATTTCCCATCGAAGATGTAAGATGTTTTAATTTTCTACATTATTCTAAAGTCGCGTTTCTCCCGGCTTCCCAACCGCGGAGACGATATCTTTCGTGTTAACTTGTCTGATATTTCTAGTCTAACTCTAAACTCTAAACTGAAAACTGTACGTTTCTCAAAATCCATCGCATTACGTTATTATCTCCCGTCGCATTAAAATCACCTCATGTCATCACTAAAATCATCTCTATATATTCTTTATATTCTGACATTCTTGTTTTTTATTTAACATTCTTATATTAACATTCGTGATACATTTCTACCGGAATATATTTTATCCTTGTACATATTTTGTAGACGTCAAAATCGTAATAAAATTCGATGTAAAATAGGTTACAAATTATACTTTGACATCTTATCTCACATCCTGTCTCATTTAGACCCCTTCTTCCAATTACACAATTTCCCAATTCTTAACCCCTTTCTTTCTTCACATTTTACTCTGTTGTGTATATATTTCTTTGTTTTCTGTTTTTCCTTCACTTAATCCTTTATATTTTATTTATCTCAACCTCTATCCTATTTTATTGCGATTTTTTGGTCCGCTCCTTTCACCCCCCCCTTTCTCTACCTCGTCTTTTTCTCTTCTTTTTTATTATTTCTCTATTTGTTTCTTTATCTCTATATCATTCACTTGTTATTGTTCATCTATAGCATTTATTTTTATTGTATGCCTTTATATATTTTATTTTATCATTTATTTAATATTTTGTTATTCAATTTTACTTCATATTTTCATCATTTTATCTTTTTATTTTATCTTTTTATTTTATCATTTTATTCAACTTTTTTTCTCTATCTCATTTACTTGTTACTATTTATCAATATCATTTATTTATTCTATATTTATTTTTATTTATTTTTATTTTATCATTTATTTAATATTTTATTATCTAGTTTTCTTCATATTTTCATCATTTGTTTTTCTTTTTGTTGTTGTTGAAACTCGACTAAACACATGGAAATAAATACAATACTTTACCGTGCTAGAAAGCTACCAATGCCCGAAAGTATCCTGTGCCTCTATAAGGCCACCATTCGCCCATGTCATATTTGGACTGGTGCATCTGCTAATAGTCTCTCACTTCTAGGCAGGGTTCAAAAGAGAGTCGCCAACCTGATAGGTCCTGAACTGTCATCTTAGCTTCAGCCTCTGTCCCATCGAAGAAATGAAGCATCCCTCTGCCTGTTCTACAAGTACCTTAACGGTGAATGCTCCGACGAACTGCAAGCACTCGTAACCCCTCGACGTAAATACCCCTCGACAAAGCCGACAAGCAGCTAAATCCCACCCCTTCACAGTAGAGATCCCTAGATGTAAGAGAGCCTTCTATTCCATTAGTTTCTTCCCCAGAACCGCTAGACTTTGGAATTCCCTTCGGGTTCCTGCTTCCCCAACTGTACTGGCATGCAGAAGTTCAAGTGTAACGTGAACCGACATCTTGCTGCCCAACTTTCCACATAGTAACACTAGATTATGTCCTTGATAATAGCCCCCTACATCAAAGTGGCAATGTACCTTGTTTGGGGGGGGGGGGGGTAATGTTAAGTAAAGCAGATATATTGAAAGCAAGAAAGTATATACAATATTCACATAAAGTCCATTGGTATAGTCATGGAGAGACCGTCCCTGGAGAAGATATCGGCTGGGTGGTCGCTGACTCTCGATCTCGTGTCTGGTTGGGGTTGTCGTTGTGTCTCTCGTTGGGGCTCTGCTGTTTTTACGGTACCAACCATATTTATATGGTTGGCACTCCATGTATGCTAATTAGGTAGAACCTACCACAACATTCTTATTCTACTTTTTTAACTTCTTTTTATTATACATTTTTCTCTGTATTTCCATTTCAAATTGGTATCCCGCGGCATATATACGTTTATTAACTCAAAACACGTGTATTTATGTCAGTAACGTAAAAATCTTGGGTTCTGATGGCACTGAAATCGCTGAAGGCGTTTTTGATATAGCCTAGGTTTTTGAAGCATTTCTCACAAAGAAAGTTGCCGATATGCTTAAAAAAGTGATAATTGGTAGGTGAAAGTTCTAGAGAGTATGGCGAACGAGGCAAAATTTCGTAGTCCAATTCGTTCAACTTCTGCATAGTCGGTTTAGCAACGTGCGGTAGGGGATTGTCGTGGAAGAGAATTGGGGCTTTTCTGTTGACGCATGTTGCGTGTTGTTGTCCGAGTTTCTGGTGCATTTCATCCAGTTGCTTAAATGATGATATAAATCATAAACTGCACTCTCCTTACTCTATCTAATAAAATTTTATAGATAATAATTAAAACTGTAACCCACCTACCGTAAAAGAAAATTATAGTTTTCTCACAGAATTCACAAACTACTACACCTCTCGAATTAATCGTACGAGTCGATCTTCCAACTTTAACTCACTTGGAACTTCCCCTCTTCATACAAATAATCTTTTAGACCCTGTGGATTATCATGCACCATTAAAATCTCACATCTATATCGGTACGCCAGGTTTTCCAATTAAAACTAGCATCTCATCTCACATATACAGAGTGACCTTCCCCCCAAAAAACGGGCCCGAACTCTAATTAGGCCCCGTTTCCTAGTGTTTTGTCCGAATTAAATGAAACTTTGGTCATGACTAGTTTATTATATTCAAAACATCACATCAAAACACTAGGGTCTTTAGCCTTTTTTCTCCGTTCTACAACATATGTTGTAGATGACCTCTATTTAGCTTTTGTTTTTGTTTTTTTTTTTTGGGGGGGGGGCGCACCCTGTATTCTTCTAAAAGAGGTAACCATAAAAATGCCACGTTTTTAACTAAGTTTGTTAGGAATTTTCAATCTAATAAAATATATTTTGCCTTAAAATGGACCAATTTAAAAAATAACTAAATGCTAATACCCCAGTACAAATTTCTCCAAAATCTGCAATTCAAAAACAGCCGGAATATCTTTTACTAAAAATAAAAAGAATTAATATTATCAATCCCAAAAATTAGTTTATTTTCCATTGTTGGCACAACAGAAAAATGAAGTACGCTTATTTTAACCCTCTGCCACCATATTCTTCTTTATCTAAATCTAAATGATATATAACTCTTTTGCCATGCTTGAGTTCACCACTAATAATAAGGTCGGTGCAAAAATAATATCGTTTATAATAAATAATGACATATATATATATATATATATATATATATGTGTGTGTGTGTGTGTGTGTGTGTGTGTGTGTGTGTGTGTGTGATAAAAAATGACATTATTTTTGCACCAACATAATAACTTTCTATTCCACCTTAATATGTATATATATATATATGAAAAAAATATGTCTGCCTTCCCAGATTTGTAGGTACTCCACTTTCATTTCACCATTCACTGTAATATTAAAACACGGTAGTGCTTGAATATATTGTTAAGTTTTAGTCATTTAGAATTACTTTAAAGCTTCACCGCTCACTCATTTTTCGACCAAATCTCAAACAATTATTACAGTTCATAGATCACCTTCTCAGCTATATTGTGAGAAAAAAAATTCAATCTTTGTTCATTAAAACAAAAGTTATGTTGAATTTTCTGGTGTTCAAAATCGAAAAAATTATAAGGGGGTGAGCGACACTTTTTATGACTGGCTTCCATAGCAACCACGTCGCTTCAGCGGCTACGTCTGCTACTAATTCGAAAAGAGAAGTAACAAGTGAAACAGAGAGAATGAAAGAATGAAAGGGAGATAATTGGGTGATTTTATTGAAAACAGACGAGTGTAGTACATTGTTATTACATATGTGCATGTTATGTTTATGGGCGCAAAAAAATAAGACTGAAATTAAACAAAGAACAAGTGAATTTATTGGAAGCCTGGAAAAATCATGGATTACAACAGAAAAATGCAAACATGAAAAGTAATATGGTTATGGTTAAACATGGAAAAGTAAAGGACAAGATAGCCAAGTAAAATATAATAAATTTACCACTTCAAATATTGCAGCATTAAAATCTTTCTTTAAATTCAATTTATAACATTATGTAATAAATTCTTAATGTTGCAATATTTTTAGTTACAAATTTATTACTTGAGTATCTGGTGTTTTTCTTTTCCAGTTTTAACAACATTTTTGTATTGTATTATTATATATTCCTTTCGTTTTAATTTTATGTATTTTGTTTTCCCTTCTCCCGTTGTCTTTCTTTATTGTGTAATATTTTTGTTTAACCCTTTTTAGTTTGCTTTTGTGTATTTCTTTTTATATTATTTGCAGCCGGTATTTTTTGTTTATCTGCTATCTCTCTTAGAATATTATTTGATGTAAACCTTTCATGTTTTGCTTTATAATCCTTTATCTTGTTCACAGTTACTTATTTTTTATTTATCCTTAGCTTTTAATTACTGCTTACTTTGTATATTTTTCTTTGTATATACGTGGTACGGTCTTTTCTAATTTCTTTCTTTCTAGGTAGTTTTTCATGTTTATATATATATATATGTCTACGTATATATATATATATATATATATATATATATATATATATATATATATATATATATATATATGTATCTATATATGTGTGCATAGTTATTAAGAACCAGATGCGTTGGACAGGTCATCTTGTCCGGCTTGATGATTATCGACTCCCCAAACAGTTGTTTTATGATGAGCATTTTTCTTGGCAAAAAACCCCAGCACAAGCCCAAAAACGTTTACCTGGTAGCATAAAGGAGAGTTTGGTGAGCTTTTATCGTACTGATAGGGCACTTTTATACAGGGGCACAGAAGAATTTGAATCAGCCAAGATAGACCGAGCGAAGCTTAAGAGAGCATGTAGGAAACGTCAAATCTTGCTGCCCAATAATGGAGATCTTTGGATCTCTGAGGTGTGTGACTGGGCTCGTTAATCACATGAAAGCGCACGGTGGTATGGATTCCGTTACTGTGGATTTCATCCAAACTAAAGACCGTCTTCTGTGTCATGTCTGCTTGAGTGTATGCAAGTCGCTGACAGTTACTGAACACTCATCTTCGGGCACGTAGACTTTTAGTGACTGAGGGAGTGACACTCGTCTGACAAATAATCGCTATCATCATATATATGTGTGTGTATCTATATGAATGTATATGTATTTGCGTGTGTGTGCATATGTGTGTATATATATTGATATATTTGTGTTTGCTTTCATTTACGGATGCGTTTTGCCTACTCGTTCAGATGTGTTTTACCTGCTTGGACGATACAATCCGTAATTGCCATAAATCTCTCTCCTAATTTGACGGTTTTAGTATTTCCGGCTTATGTGCGTATCTATCCTCGATGCAAATTATATTTTGACATCTTATCCTACATCCTGTCTGCTTTAGTCCCCTCCTTTCCAATACACATTTTACCAATTCTTAATCTCTATCTTTCTCAGTTGTGCGTACATTTCTTTGTTTTCCTTTTTTCCCTCCACTTAATCTTTTTTTTTTATTTCTCTCATTCTCTAACCTATTTTATAGCGATTTTGTGGGTCAGCTCCTTTCATTCTCCTTTCTCTACGTCGTTTTTCTATCTTCTTTTTTATTCTTTGTTTCTTACACATTTTTTCTCTATATTCTTACTTTTTGTATTGTTTATTCATCGAATTATTTAATTTCATATTTCTTTATTTCTTTATATGTTATCATTTATTTAATGTTTAATTATCCAATTTTTCTTTATATTTTCATAATTTTATCTTTTTCATTTTTATCTTTTTCTTCTACATTTTTCTTTACATCATTTACTTTTTATTGTTTATCTATTTATTTTTATATTCCTTTATTTATTCTTATTTTGTATTAATTTAATATTTTATTATGTACTTTTACTTTATAATTTAATGATTTTACCATTTTATTTTTATCTTTGTATTCTATTATATTTTTATTATATATTTTCCTCTGGATTTCTTGTTTTTAATTTTACATATTTTTATAATATTACATTTCGCTTTCATTTCGGTTTTCTGACGTTCTCTCGTATATCTCGCCACGGCTTTTCTTTCGCCGTCTTTATTTTTTTTTTTTTAATACAAGCCCCATATATCTTAAGTAGAATATAAATTTAATTTACTCATCTTACTCAAAATGATACAAAGGATTTTTTTTATTTCTGCTGAATATAATATTAGTAGCTTCTCTATCGTGCATTTCTCTTAAAAATATACTCCTTTACAAGCACTTTTTGATATGTCTGCACATGAGTTTTCCCGTCAATTACTAACATATGACATTCTCTTGAGGATTACCTTACCTAGGAATTCTGCATTAGAGCTCACTTTCAAGTTTATCTTGGATAATTGTTGTCTTACCCGGAATAAAGTTTTATTATACTTCAATTAGACGAGCTATAAACTTTGTTATGGTTCAATTTTAAATTCTGAAAAAAAAACAACATATAGAGGGATATATTCGATTTTAGAATTTATCGCTTGACAAAGGAATATATAGAAGGGGTTATTTTAATTTCCTTAATCCATGGATTTTCATCAATGGCTCATATCATCAGAGGAAATGAAATTCAGTTAGCAAAATGTTCAGCTGCGAATGGACGCTATTTTGCTTTTCAGCACAATTATTGAAAATAGTTTTTTGAGTGGTTGTGGACAATTATATGGAGAAAATTATACAAAAGAGAAGTTGATACAACCTGGGTAGTCCATTATATATCTCTATATGATTTTTTTCAGAATTTAAAATTGAACCATGAAACTTATATATTGCGCTATTCTTAAGTATTGAGCTTTTCCTTTTTTGGCTAGGATCTCCTTGAAAGTATTACTTCAAGTAATATCTATCAGGATTTTTCATCTGAATTTCTATCAGTGTCTTATCTCGCTTATATATATATATATATATATATATATATATATATATATATATATATATATATATATCGCCATGGGCATGGAATATGTGCCTACATTAAGGATGGCTTCCCATGTGGCAGGGATATCTCTAGAGAAGATCCTAATTTACCCTATATGTGCTTCAGGGTTGCACTTGCTAACACCACTGCATTTATATTTGCCCTCTATAGGCCCCACAACAGCGGAGTTACTATCTTTAAGAGCATATCTGAGAAAATAGACCACATACTGTCTTCACATCCCTCGGCTAATATCCACATCTGTGGTGACTTCAACGTCCATAACGTGGAATGGCTGACCCATTCAAATAAGACAGATGATGAGGGGAGGTTTTGTCATGATTTTGCCATTGCTTATGACCTCACTCAGATTGTTCGCGAACCCACCCGTGTGCCCGATACACCCAATCAATATGCAAGCCTCTTAGACCTTTTTCTCTCAACTTCCCCTGAACTATGTTCATGTACCGTTCATTCTCCTCTAGGATCCTCCGACCACTCCGTCATATCAGTTAAGATAAAAACGAAATGTAAGAAGCCATCAGAACTACCCCTCCACCGTACTGTATACCGATACTCTATGGCTGACTGGGATAGCTTCCGTACATTCATATCTGATTTACCTCTGCACTCCATGTTTAAAAAGGAAGTGTCCTCTATAGTATCAGATCTGACCGAATGGTTAATTGTAGGCATAGACCAATTCATACCATCTAAAAAATTTCAACAAAAACCTAACAGCCAGCCATGGTTCTCCCCAGAATGTGCTGCTGCTATCGCGCACAGAAATCACTTTTTCCATAGCTACCAACGTAATAGATGCACTGAGACTAAAGCTGCTTTCAGGACTGCCAGCAACCACTGTAAAAGAGTAATAAAAAATACAAGAGAGCTATATGCCCAGTCTGTTAAATCCAAGGTAGCTGATCAGCGGCTTGGTTCCCACCAGTTTTGGCAAATAACAAATAGGATCCTGAACAGAAGTGTGCGTTCTATCCCAACCATGATCAATGGACCAGAGGTTATCTCGTCAGCGTCAGACAAGGCCAAACTATTTGCAAAGAATTTGCAGCTAATTCTACCCTATGCGACGAAGGCCATCAACTCCCCATATTTCCTCCTATAACACAGAACAAGCTAGGTAACATACAAATATCCGTGCATGAGGTCGCCAAGCTAATAAAAAACCTAGATTCCAGTAAAGCAACTGGCCCTGATGGCATCCCAATTATAGTGTTAAAAAAGCTTCAACCAGAACTTGCTCCCATACTTACGAAACTATTTAAGCGTTGCCTTAAGGAGAAGTGCTTTCCGACCCCCTGGAAGACCTCATCAGTTTGCCCTGTATTTAAGAATTCAGGTGATAAGTCATCTCCCTCTCAGTACAGACCAATAAGTTTTCTCTGTGTTATGAGTAAGTTGCTGGAATCAATATTAAATAGAGAAATAGTCAACCACCTCAGCAGGAATAACCTTCTTAGTGACACACAATATGGTTTCCGCTCTGCAAGATCTACCGCAGATGTGCTGACGGTTATATCCCACAGGATTAGTGAATCTCTTGACAAAGGCTTCCTTTCTAGAGCAATTGCTCTTGACATATCAAAGGCCTTTGACAAAGTATGGCATAAGGGTCTACTTCACAAGATTTCCAGCTACGGTATAACTGGAAATGTTTTCTCAATCATTAAATCATTTCTCTCCGATAAGCTCATAAGAGTAGTGGTAGATGGACAAAAATCGGAGGCCTGCAATATAAATGCTGGAGTCCCTCAGGGGTCAATACTGGGCCCAACTCTCTTCCTGATCTACATCAATGACCTCCCTAAACACATCCTTAAATCATTCGTTCACATCTATGCTGATGACACGACCATCTACGGCAACACATCAAAGGCTGTAAATGACGAAGTTCTCTCGGATTCTCTCTCCTCTGATCTCGAGCGCGTGGTTCAGTGGGGGAAGATGTGGCTAGTTACCTTTAATGCATCCAAAACCAAACTCCTATCCTTACATCATCAACGCTCTGATCCCCAGCTGGCATCAATTTTGATCGAAGGCTCTCGTCTGGGTGAGGCCCCGTGTTTTGACAAGCTTCTGGGTTTGACCTTTACTCCTGATCTGAAATGGAACACGTACATCAAGTCTGTTGCCAAGGTCGCTGGAAAGATGGTGGGATCCTTCTACCGCTCTAGAAGATATCTCACTAGTGATGCAATTCTCTATCTATATAAAAGCAAAGTACGGCCAAGGATGGAATACTGTTGCCATATCAGGGCAGGAGCTGCTAAAAACAGCCTATCATGCCTTGACCGAGTACAAAATAGACTTCGTGGCTTAGTGGGGGATGCCCTTTTCTCTACCCTGCAACCCCTCTCCCACAGAAGAGACGTTGCGAGCCTATCCTTGTTTTATCGTTATTTTCATGGCAGGTGCTCGTCTGAACTCCAATCCCTGGTCCCCCTCGCCAATCTTTCACGAAAAACACCCGTCTAGCTGAATCCACTGTGAAAAATTTTCCCCACTCTATATCTGTGCCTAAATCAAAACGCGGATTTCATGAGCAAAGCTTCTTTCTTAGAACTGCACGCCTGTGGAACTCTGTTCCGTCTGCCTGCTTCCCTCCGGACTACAACTTGGATGTCTTCAAGTCTAATGTTAACAAATTCCTAATGAACCGCCCCCCTAATTAAACACTTCATTAAATCTCCTCACTAACGTAATGTACTTGCAATAACCCTTATCCCTGAGTGGCATCCGGGCCTTGATAAGTGGTGATCACTGTGTAAAAAAAAAATATATATATATAAGTATATATATATATATATATTTATATATATATATATATACATATATATATATATATATATATATATATATATATATATATATTACGCCTTTTTATATATTATGTGAGCAATTTACATTTCTTCCACGATTTTTCGATGGATTTTCTTCTTCTTTATTTGTCCCCAATATTCCATTCATTTCTAATCTAAATATTTCCACTCAGTTTTAATTGTATACCCTTGTTTTTGTATAATGTTGACTTTTTCCCCTGATGTTAAGCATTTAGCCTCGAAATGCGATGGAATATAGAGGATCTTTCCTACTTTCTTCTCATTTCTATCGTTATTGACCTGATGATAAAATAAAATTTTATATCACTTTATACCTCATCTTTTTATTTTTAGTTATATGTGTAAATATATTGCACACATATTCAATTTAAAGCAAAATTCCCGCCCAAAAAGACTTATTTTACATATGCACTTGTATTCTTAATTTACTTGCTCCTAATCAATCATCATGAGGGAGTCTCTTAAATGAAGATGAGAATTTAATTAACTTACGAATGTCATTTCCAATTAAAAATGTTATATATATATATATGTGTGTGTGTGTGTGTGTGTGTGTGTGTGTGTGTGTGTGTGTGTGCGTGTGTGTGTGTGTGTGTGTGTGTGTGTGTGTGATTAGTTTTTTTTTTGGGGAAAAAGAAATCCAGCAGAGTGCTCAATTAAATGGAGAGAGAGCATATTTATATTTTGTGTACAGAAAGTTGTTAGATGAGACAAGTCATTGGTACCCTCGGTTTCAAGCCCGATAATTAGGACCGTTTAAGGTATCCTTATCAAGCTCTCTTCTTTTCTTAAGGAGACGGATATTGGCTGAAGAGAGCTTGATAAGGATATCTTAAACGGTCCTAATAATAGGGCTTGAAACCGACGGTACCAATGACTTGTCTCATCTAACAACTTTCTGTACACAATATATATATATATATATATATATATATATATATATTTCTGTCGAAATATTTTTCATTTACTAATATTTCCTTTTTATATATACCAGTCCTTATTTAAGAAGCTCAATGCAATTACATAGCATATAATGAATGAATGACAAAAGTATATCGTCCAAATTTAATGATGTTGACCATCTTACAATTTATTCCTTTAATTCAGTTGACACTTACAATTCTTTACAGTATCTGTTTCGTAGCACAAAATCAATCACTTATATTATATCAATCAGTAAATCTATTTTGCCCTTAACTTATCAGAAGAAATTGAAACGACCAATCCACCAAAGGAAATAAAATTCGTTTGAACATGATTAAAAAATACGAAAATTGGAAGAGAGGTTGCAAATACCTCATAGCTTTCTCTCATTATCCATTTTAAATTTTAGAAATAAAGTCACTAAACCCGCATATACGTATTAACAAATTCTATTAATTTAGGTGTATTCTGTCAGAAATGTTCTATTTATTAATTAGTAACTTTATTATTTATGATTAATATATCTATATTTGCCCAAATAACATCAATAATTATAATCCATTACACATGTTTACATATATGAAACTAAAAAAACAAAAAAAAAAATTCAATTTCCTGTTGTATTAAATTATATATTAATCCGAATTTAAAAACTATACATAGTTAATTTCTAATTACTGTTATAATTAAATTAATTATTACATAAATTATATTTCTTTGTATTTCTTAATTTCAAAATTATCATTTTTTAGCTGAAATTATGAATTCGCAATATAATCCGTTAACGTATTTTTTTATATTGAGCGAAAAATATGAAAGATTCGATTTTTAATTTTCAGCTTAAGAGAGTTATTTACCTTCGAACAAAAAACTTAAATATATCTGTTTTTTTTATCATTCTTTCTTTTATCTTTTCTTATTTCTTTCCACTTTCTACTTTTCTAATAAATAATATTTATACAGTTCCAATGCCATTCATTTAACACTATTCATTAATTAATTCAATGTAAACTATAAATTAATTAACTTATACGTTGAATACAGCATGTTAGTATTAAAACCATTTCAATATACAATATTAGATAATTAGAAGTTTTATTTATCGATAGTTTGAATTAAATTAAAATCATAAGATTAATGGTTAATTATAATTTCTATCTGTTCCTAAACAATAATTCCTCCCTAATTTAAAATTATTAATTAAGTTGCTACACTTATATTTATTTTATTTATAAGTCATAATTTATTATTATTATTATTATTATTATTATTAATATTATTAATTAATTAATTAATTAAAATTCACAATTCCATTACTTATTCTACTCTATCATTCTTAAATCAAGTATTAATAAATATTTCTCGAACTAGTTAAGTAGTTAAGTATAATTTTTATTTAACATTGAATAAATCTTAATTCATCTTATAATTAGATTTAAAAGTATCCTAATCACAAAATAGTATGTTTTTAAATTAATTAAATGAATATTTAAATGAAATTCAATTCCTATTTTACTTTTAATTACTTAAGGATTATTATTGTTATTATGACATAATATTATAACGTATGACATAATATTATGACGTACACTTACTTTCATTTACCTTTTCTGTACTTAAAATAAATTTAGACTCAGACTTAATAACGTTTAGAGCATTTCGACCTTTACATGCACAGTTTCATGTGTTCATTTGATAGTTTTCTTACTATCTGGCTCCTTCTCACTATTCCTCTCTTACTCCTACCCTTTTATTTTTATTTTTAAATATTAACCTATAATTCCGAAATATAAACGTTTAGTTAATGTATTTATATATTTTTAAAGAATTGTTTACCCTAATTAATGTTCAGTTTATTGTATATATGTACCTTATTATAACTAATGGATTTACATCCATTCTAACAATTAATACAATTAACATATTTGGCTTATATATTTGATTAACACATCAATTGTACAGCAATCACTTATTTCAACATATACAGCGAATTTATACTTCACTATTTTGGATTTAAATTCTATACATAGTTTTATTGTATGATGATTATTAAAAATTAGTCATTACAATACATAAACTAATATTCTTAGCAAACTAATGTTTTACATGTCACAACCATTGCGATTAATCCAGAAGTCAAAATATTACGAATCAACTACTATTCTCTATTCTAATTTAATTGTTTTCTCCACATCTAATTATAGAATCTAATTACATGCTCTCATTTACCACTTTTAAATTAAATATTACATTATGTGAGATATATTATCATATTTACCTTCGAAGTTTGTTTAAAATATAAATCTAATTATAACTTGTCCTTATATATGCTGTCATTATCTAAATACATTTTCTTGATTAAATTAGTTTATAATATGTATGATTGCTAGTTTATTTTACTTTATTAGCTAATTTTATATTTTATATAATATATTTATCTCCGTAAAGAAAAATACTTAATTTACATGTTATGATAGTTTAATATGTGTTCTACAATCTCTTCTTCTAAACATGTTATATTTAAGCCAAGATGTCCTTGGATCTAAGTTTATCATATACTGCTAACTTATTTCAATTAATTAAACTATTATAAATTAATATTAGAGAATTTAATACCACTTTTATTTAATATTATCATGATAGTTTGAAATTTGTCAATACAACATAACATTTTAAACTCATACCCTTTTACTTTATTTTTCATTCAATTTATTATTAAAAATATTATTTTATTTGTTTATTTAAGATTTATTTATTTAACTAAAAATTATTGTTACTTTATTTAAAATTTAAAATTTTTATTCTTAGCTGATCTCTATAAATCCAAATTAAATTTTCATGCTTTGTATATTGATTTAATTTAACTTAATTTATGCTTCTAATCAGATTTTAGTCGAGACAATATATACTTAGATATATATGTAAACAGTTTTGACTTACATCCTGAAGTTTGTTAAGAAGTTTTATTTTAGATATTTATATATGATATTACTCTATATTGCAAAGATTACATCAGCTAGACATGTTTGCAGAGTATTTACTAGCAGTTCTTAGAGTCCATCATTTCAATTTTATTTTTTTCTTAATTTCCTTATATAATTTGCTAATGATGTTGTTTTTTATTATTATTATTATGAGCTAGTTGTATTTAAAAGGATTCTCTATGATTATTAAATCTATCTTTAAAACTTCACTCTATGACCATAATATATGTTCTGGTTCTATTATTATCTATTACTTCACATCTATATACTAGCAATATTCCTACAGGTGCAAAGTAAATTCTCTTCAATGATCTGATTATTTAATTAACCTCCTTTATTTGATCTTTGTCTATTTAGCATTGTTAGAACTTATAATAAGTTTCAGTAAGTTATTCGTAGTCGAGAAAAATGCTTTAACATTATTTCGGTTTATAATTTTACTTAGATTAGTTTCCTTTAAAAAAGTTTTTATCATTAATTTGAAAAAAATTCCTTCAGCAAATTATTTTTATGTGTGCACTGTAAGGCGGGTTAAACCAAATGCAATTTCTACGTCTATTTTTCTTTTTATTAATATTACCGTTATTATTTGTGATGATTTTGGTTTTGATACATTCTCTTCCATTAATGTTTTATTTACATTTTTAATATATTTTATTTCACCTTTATATCCAGATCGAGCTAATGCTTCATTATAATATTGTTTCTTGCTATTAAATTGTTATGGGCTAATATGGAATATCCTTTTGATATGCTCAGTATAATTGCTTTTTCCATTGGGATAGGATGGTTAGATTTATAGTCAATGTAGTATAAAGTGTGATTGGCTTTATGGTTAGGTTCATACGTATTGTTACTTAGATTCAAAATTACATCTAAAATTTTATAATTTTTATCTATAGTTATTGTTAAGTTAATACCTTTAAATAAATTATATAGCATTTGATTAATTCTTTCTAAATTCTTACCTCCAGAGTTGATAAAAAGTAAAACATCGTCTCTATGTTTGCTTCCTATTTCGTTAATTCTTTTAGAATATAGAGACCAACCAAATCAGTTGCCTATGCCAGTCCAATGAGCCATTTTAACATCACAGTAAAATTATATATATATTTATATATATATATATATATATATATATATATATGGGGGGGTGTTTATATATGTATGTTAGTTTTGAAACGATTAATCGGAATCGCAATCGGGAACAAGAAAAATTTAAACTGTTTGGGGTATCTGAATCGTAATCAGAAAAATGTATGCCTATTTTCCGATGCCAAAAATGATTCTTTTAATTATCTTATTTAATTGGTTTTCAAAAATATTCCGCTTCTGATAGCAATAATAAAATAATAAATATTTATTGATTTAAACTTTCAGATAAACTAAAATCACCGCCTCTCATGTGTGTGTGTTTTTTTTTTTTTACATTTGAGAAAATATATGCGCATTTAGATTGCGTTTTTACGGTAACGGGAGACAAAATAACTATTTTATATCTAAATATTTAGAGATTTTTTAAAGAATCAAGATCGGTAATTGTGTTATAAGGCTTTAAAAAAGAGGTATGTTGTGTAATGTGTATGTAAATATATTCCATAACGACGTACATGTTGAATAGTTGGGTTTTATATTTTATCTGTATATTCATGTATGTATATACATCCTATCATTTTGTTGATCGTCTAGTGCATAGACTCTCAACCTGAGGGCCATGGCCCCCAAGGGGGCCATGGCAATAATTTAGGGGGGCCATGGTGGAATTTTCTTTTTTAATTGATTAAGTTGACAATAAAATTTTGTTACCTACATAATATTGTTACGAATGTGTGTGTACGTGTGTATGTATGTATGTGTGTATGTATGTGGGAGAGAGGTGATCGAATTATCTCAGTGTGGCCTTGGATATCAGCACGTAAACATGTGGGTATAATTGATTCTGAACCATACTGTATACTGTTTTACTTATTTTGTTCGACAATTATAAATGCGGTCGCTGTTTTCGTGTGTGAAATATTTGTGCACTTCCTTTATTATTTTCTTATTTTTTGGTATCATTGTATTCATGCTCATTCCCTACTCAGGTATTCCTGCTTTTTTTTTTTTAGTGCTAATATTGATGTGACTCGCTATTCTTCTCATAATTTCAATTGGGGCAGTGCTTGTCAAAGGAGGTGTGTTCTTGCTGTAGAAAGTACATTTCAGCTTGCTAGGTTGAGTGTGAATGTTTATCATCTTTACTCTCTCTGTGTATGTTTGTGTATGACTGTGTGTGTGCTTAATGTGTGAGTCCATGGATGTATTATGTATGTAGATATTTGTGTGTTTGTCATTTTATCACTTGTCCTATTTATCTGTCCTTCATTATCATTCTTTTGTCTTATCACTTAATGTTTGTTCTGATGGTCTGTCTTCTTTATTTTCCCTAGATTTGCGATGGCTACTAGTGTTACTAAGAAGCGGAAGTACAGTGAAGAGTACATTAGCTACGGATTTACATCAATTCTCGCTGATGGCATCGAGAAACCTCAGTGTGTACTGTGCTTCAAAGTGTTGGGGAACGATTCTATGAGGCCTAGTAAGTTGAAGCATCATTTGCAGACCATTCATCCACAGTATGCTGAAAAAGACCCCGATTTCTTCAGGCGCCATGAAAGTAGTTTCGGAAAACAGAAACTGGATGCAACTGGTGCTTTCCAACAACAGACCTCAAGTGTAGTTGAGGCATCATACGAGGTTGCCCTTGAAATAGCGAAGCAAAAGAAGCCCCACACAATTGGTGAAACCTTAATTAAGCCATGTACTTTAAAGATGGTCAAGCGTGTTCTTGGAGATGCAAATGAACGTAAAATTCAACAAATTTCCTTGTCAAACGACACAGTGAAGCGGAGAATTAATGAAATGTCAGATGACATAAAGGAAAAAGTGATACAGGAGATCAAATCGTCTCCAGCTGGTATGTTTGCAATACAACTGGATGAGTCAACGGATGTGAGTTCGTGTGCACAGCTACTCGTGTTTATTAGGTATATTTTCTTGTGTGATATCAAGGAAGAATATCTGTTATGTACACAGCTTGAGACCACCACAACAGCTGAAGATGTGATGGAAAAGCTATCTTCTTTCTTCAAAGCTAACAGGATCCCATGGGAAAATTGTTGTGGAGTCTGTACAGACGGGGCTCCAGCGATGCTGGGATCAAAATCAGGGTTCCAGAAGCGTGTCAAGGAAGTAGCTCCGAATGCCAAGGGGGTTCATTGTATGATCCATCGTTTTGCACTGGCGTCGAAAACCCTCCCTGATGAACTTTGCAAGATCCTGGAGGCAGTGGTCAAATGCGTCAACTTTGTAAAAGCTGGAGCTCTGAACTCTCGCCTTTTCCAGAACCTCTGTAGAGACATGGATTCGGAGCATGAAGCTCTCCTCTTTTACTCCAAAGTGCGCTGGCTTTCCAAGGGCAATGTTGTGAATCGAGTGTTTGAACTTCGGGGGGAGCTAAAATTGTTCCTGGAAATGCAAGGGAAAGATGATCTGTTGAGTCACTTCAATGAGGTCTTGCATATTTAGCAGATATATTTGAGCAGCTAAATAGGTTGAATCTGAAACTACAGGGCAAGGAAAGAAATGTGTTTCACCTGATGGACTGTCTTCGTGGATTTCTTGCCAAGCTCCAGAATTGGCAAAGGAAAGTCGGTGCCGGGAATGTTGCCATGTTTGAAAACCTTTCAGCTGTCCTTGACGAGAATGAAGAAGATAGTCTGCTTGACCCATTACTTAAAACTGAAATCACCCAGCATCTGAGATCCTTGGAAAGTGAACTTAATATGTACTTCCCAGAATTCGAGGAGGAAGAAGGGAAGTTGGTAAGGAATCCATTCTCTGGCACTCTTGATATTACTACCATTCCCAGTGATGTTCAGGACGAGTTCCTTGATCTCAAACATGATTCTGCTGCCAAAGATCTCTATGAAGAAAAATCTCTGAATGTATTCTGGTGTTCGATGCATCAGTCATATCCAAAAGTCAGTGAGATTGCACTTCGACTACTCTTGCCTTTTTCAACTACCTATTTATGTGAGTCTGGTTTCTCCACCCTTATACAAATCAAGAATAAGAGCCGCAACCGATTGGATGTGGACCCCGACATGA